>NC_138055.1:56645642-56822520 GCF_964194185.1 Rhinolophus hipposideros
TGCTGAAGAAGGCACTATGTACATCTATCACTGAAAAATATTGATGGTCCACAAGAATAGCTGATAATAGGGTATTTATGTGGATTTTGAACTGTAGGATGTCTGGTTGAAACTATTTTACTTATAGCTATGAGATCCTGTACAAATCTCCATCCTTTCCAGTTGGGTTTCTTTATTGCAAGGATAGAATTATAGGGGCTTGTACATGGAATTATAAGCCCCCTTTTTATGTAATCTTGCATAATGGACCTCATTCCAGCAAGTACATCAGGTCTTAAAGGATTTTGGTGAATATCAAGTAGAGGCAAAGTATTGTCAATAGTTATTTTAATAGGAGTGGCTGACTTAATCTTGTCAATATCTCTACTGGAAAAGGCCCAAAGTTGCATTGAAACATCCTGTCAATCTCAAGAATAGTTTCCTCTTGTGGAGGTTCCTTTAAAATCATTATTTTCCCGATTGGTTAATATCTGATTCATTTAGTTCTGAATACATTTCACCCTTCTGGGAAAGGAATATGTGGATTATCATTGGTTTCAAGAAAATCTCTCCCTATCAGGTGAATTAGGGCAGATTTGACTAGTGAAAATATATGTTAACCTTTAACATTCCCTAGCTGGAAGGGAACAGATTCTGATTTAAAAATAGATATTGGTTGATTAGATGTCCTTACCATCCGTACAGAAGCTTAGTCTAAGGAAGAGGGCAACTTAATTGGATATGGTCAGGAACAGATAAAGTAACCTCAATATCAACAAGGCCTCAGTGTTTCCCCCTTTATATAATTTCAATTTCTCCCAAAGTATTAATAAGGAGAAGGGGCAATGCCCTCTCATAGCCCTGTTTGTTTCTGTTTGTTTTCTTTTTCTAAATCCCTTTTCAGTTTTCTACAGTCCTTAAGGTTGACCTGACTTTTCACAATAAAAACAGACTCCTCTTTCCCCTTCTCTAAAAGACCTTCGGGAAAATCTGACCTGATTGCTTAATTACTGGAGCTGTAAGTTCACGACTTTGGCAGCTTTGTCTTTTTCTCTCTTTTGAATAGTTTTAGATAGTTGATCGGCCAGAATTGCCAGTTCATTAGTACCTATGGTCGGCCAGTTTAATTTATGTTGTTTAATCGAAGTTATAAGCTCTTCATCTAGTCCTTCCAAAAATGCTGAGTTTAGTAAGGCATCATTCCGATGATCCTTAGCACTATCTGGAGACAGACCTCAGTATTGTCTGCAAGTTTTTTGAAACATTCAAAGAAATCAAGCACTGGTTCATCAGGCTCTCTTTTACATTGCTGGACCTTGGTTCAGTCCGTTTTCTGGGGGGAAATTTTAGTTATGGTTTGATAAAGTGGTGGGCTAATTACCTGCATTTTTCCCAGTCTGTCTTTTTTTTTTTTAAGTCCTCTATGGGAGTTTCCTAGCAAACCTTATTTTGCCTTTCTGTTGTTTTGTTCTTAGAAACCAGTGGGTATATTAATTGGAATAGGTCAGAATAGCCAGGACCATATGTTCTACCAGTTAAATCAAATTCCTTTGTGAACCCATCAAGGTCCTGGAGACGGTCAGGTAAATCTTCAGGTAGATCCCTTAATTCTGGTCTAGTCTAAGTAACATATACAGTCACTGGCCCCTCTGCCTGAGACCGGCTTTTCTTCAAAGGGTCCTGCCAGAATTTCTGATTTTTCTTTTCTTTCCCAGTCTATCCTGGTCTGGTTTTCTATTCTGAGAGTCCCCTAGGTCAGTAGGAAGCTGTGGTGGAAGAGGAGTAGAAGAGAGAGAGAGCGGGGAGGAGGAAAGGAGAATAAGCTACGACAACAAAACGAAGGGTACAGCAGGGCAGTTGGAAAAAAAGGAAAAGTGGGATATTGGCATTGAGCAGCTTCAGAAAACTTCTTTAGCTCAGACTCTAAAATTTTCTCATTAACTTTCTGGAGAGAAGAAGGTCTCTCTGTGCTCTGTTTTAGAGGCTTCTATTTGCAAATTGAAGTAAGCCTCCTGTTCATTCAGTTTGGTTTTAGAGCTGTTTGGTTTTTTTTTCTGTTGTGCATGCAAAAAATTAATGTAGGGGTCGAAAGAGCTCCGTTTTGCCGTCTTAAGTTGATATCGCTTCTAGATAAATCTTCCCATTTCTGTAAGTACTTGCAAGTAAAGGCTCCCTACAAATTCTACATGTATCTGCAGGAGTATTAATGGAGGCTGGGGGCTGGGGGCTTGTCAGCCTTGAAGACACGGTTTCCCAGGTCAATTTTAGTTTTCTTTTGAGATCTGCAGAGACTGAACAAATTTCTAGGGATATTGTGTAGTGGGTTGAAGTGCACTGCTTACGGGTTGCGCTCCAAGGGGCTGTCACCTCCCAGTTCGCTCCAACTCTCTTACATGTCTCTGTATCTCTCCCTGGCTGTCTAATACAAAGTGAGGACTCGGAGCACTACGTAGCCGGCCTGCTGTGCGCATCCCAAGACAAGTCAATTATTTAATTACAGTTGTGTTGGAATTCCCTATGGAGCCGAGCCCTGCTTGTCTTGAGGGGTACCCTCAGACACCTCCACATAAGTTCTTAGTCACCTAAGAATACCCAAAATTCGAGATGGGTGGAGTAAATGTCCCTTATCTTCAGAGCTGAACGAGTTCAGACTCATTTATCTAGCAAAAGGCTTTGTTCAGACTCTCAGTAAGCAATGCCAGTTGAAAAACCAAAATTAAAGACCAGCCACCCATTTTTTTCTCCTGTCCCTGAGTTATCTCAACCCTTATCTTTAGCCTGGGTTATCTCAGCCCTTATCCTTTAGTGCCACCTCAAGAATGGATGGTTTGATTGACTGATTATTTAGAACAGCTCAAATAAAGTCAGGGCCTCCTATCTTAAAATAGGAAGGCCCAGATTCCAAGAAAAACTCACCCATGTTCACCCGATGCAAAGCAGGGAGCCAATAGGGCACAATGGGCCCCTCCTTGTACCTAGCACTGGATCTACAGGGTGGTCCTGGGTGGGCTTCTTTGGAATCCTGCCGACTATGCCAAGTTAATGTCAACATAAATGTTCAAACCTGTAGAGAATTTTTATGAGTTTATTTGAGCCAAATTGACAGTTGCTAGGAAGCAAAATCTCAATGGGTTGAGAAAATGCTCCAGAGAATGGCAGTTTTGCAGCTTATTTTATACATTAGAATCAAATGAGGATATGTAGGGAGGTAGATCCATTGGTGGTAGATTAAGGGAATGAAAGAAAGCATAGCAGGAAATCTCTGGGATTGGATAAAAAGCAAAACAGACAGACATACTTCTTTTATGTTGGTGGGTACAGGAGAGTTAATAATTAACATTTACAGCACATGGAGATGGTATTGGGGGAATAAGATAACAATGAGGGGTCTGTGGTCTTCTGCCCTGGTGTCAGCGGTTGTACCTTGATGGGTCTAGAAAAGAAGATTACTCCGACATTTCTAAGGTATGTTATCTTAGATGCAAAAAAGATAATAGACAATTTCACTTAAGGTAAAAATTGAACTTTGTCAGACTCTATAGGCCTAGGACTCGCTTTCAGCTAGGAATTTTCGTGTTCAGACCATCCCATGTAGTTACTTTCAGTCTCTGAGTGTCTAGGGCCCACCATGCCGGCCTCCCCTGAATTTGCCAGGTTTAGTATGTGGCCCCTGTTTTGTCCACACCGGGGACAGAGTGGAACAGAGACACAAACCCCTTGCTGACTCCTATCACACCCCTCCTTAGACCCCTTCAAGCCATTCATCATCTTCTCCAACCGCCATGAGATCCGTCGCATTGACCTTCACAAAGGAGACTACAGTGTCCTGGTGCCGGGCCTGCGCAACACCATCGCCCTGGACTTCCACCTCAGCCAGAGTGCCCTCTACTGGACCGACGTGGTGGAGGACAAGATCTACCGCGGGAAGCTGCTGGACAACGGAGGTGACTGCCGGCCCGCCCTCTGCGCCCGGGACTGAGGCAGGGCTCCTGGGTGCGCAGCCCAAAGTGGAGGCCCTTAGCGCCCCCATCCTTCACGCTCTTGCTAATTGGCTTACATTTTACTGTGGGTCTCACTGCCTGATGCCCCCTAATTATTGTCAGTACAGCTGCCATCCTGATAATTAACAAAATGCTCAGGATTTCTTTGCAACTGCCTGGAGCATGACTCCCCAAATTCTACAATTACAGACTTGAAAGGAAAGAAGCATTTAGGAGTGGTGTACCTGAACTCTGCCTCTGTCCCAAGGCGGCCTGACCCATCACAGACTTCTTTCATTCACTCAAGACACATTTTGAACACCTGCCCCATACACACTGGGCCCTGGGAGGCTGCAGTGATCAAAACAGCCCAAAATGTGTGCCCTCGTGGAGCTTACATGCCAGTGGGAACATCAGCTGTTTTGTTTGGGAACATCAAACAAAACAAATGAGTACACTGTGGCATGTGACAGAAGAGAATAGTGCTGTGGATAAAAAGAAAGGAGGCAGGGGGGTAGGGTAGGGAGAATGGGGGTTGACATTTTAAATTGGATGGTCAAAGAAGGCCTCCTGAGAAGGTGACATCTGAGCAAAGACTTGAAAGAAGCACATTTTACTAGAGGAGTTTGTACCATTTGTAGTAGAGAAAACTTGGAACCACCTCAAATGACAAATGTCTATCAACAAGGGACTGGCTAAGTAGACTGTGATCATGTTCACACTATGCAAGAGTTTCTAAAGTAATGAGGTCCATATGTATATATTTCCATGAGAAAATCTCCAAGACAGTCTGCAGAGTAACTTCCAGAAATTTCCGTTCTCTTCATATTGGGTCTAGGTATATAAATCCTCCACCCTCTGCTCTGACCTCCTCCCATGTGTTAGCCTTCCAGAGAGCTGTAAGCAGAAGATGGTAGTCACCTCCCCTTCTCCAGGATTCTGGAAGCCAGGCTTCTCTCCCATTTAACCTCCTGGTCGGGTGGGAGACCTGGTTGAAAAGAGTTGGTGGGGCCTGGGTACCCCAGTTGAATCCAGGGCCCATCAGAGGTATTGGCAGAGGCGTCAGGATTGAGGGTGGGTCATAGAGGGTTCCTAGGATGCCTCGAGCTCAGTCCAGCCCACCCCATGGAAGTCTAACTTCCCATGACCCTCTTTTCTCTAGCCCTGACCAGTTTCGAGGTGGTGATTCAGTACGGCCTGGCCACCCCCGAGGGCCTGGCTGTAGACTGGATTGCAGGCAACATTTACTGGGTAGAGAGTAACCTGGACCAAATTGAGGTGGCCAAGCTGGATGGGACCCTTCGGACCACGCTGCTAGCTGGTGATATTGAGCACCCAAGGGCAATCGCACTGGATCCTCGAGATGGGTGAGGACCCTGCCTAGCCCTATTCTGACCCCATGGTCCCCCGGAAGCCTCATTCACCCTAGACAGGGTCACCTGTCTCCTTGTTGCCACTCGCCCCCCTCTACCCTTTACCTAGGATCCTACCACAGTCCCTCCCTCAGACCCCCAATCTTGCCCCTCCTGACTTCCTTCCCATTCCCCAGGATCCTGTTTTGGACAGACTGGGATGCCAGCCTGCCCCGAATCGAGGCAGCCTCCATGAGTGGGGCTGGGCGCCGCACCATCCACCGGGAGACAGGCTCAGGGGGCTGGCCCAATGGGCTCACTGTGGACTACCTGGAGAAGCGTATCCTTTGGATCGATGCCAGGTCAGTGCCTCCACCATCCCCAGGAGGTCTTTGTCTTTCCCTTCCCTCCAGGGCCAGGGTGGGCCAGGATCCCAGGACCTGGCAGTGAGAAGGGTGGTAAGAAAGTCTGGGGGACTTAGATCCAGAACAAGGGTGTTCAAGGGCTGGGCCCAGCAGGACTGTGGTGAGGGGAGAGACTGGGCTTCGGGAGAGGTGTGGATAGAAGAGGGTAGAGGCCAGCTGTCACCCTGCTCGGACTGCCTGGCCGAGGACTGAAATACAGCCTCCTGTTCTCACAGATCTGTACACTCTACTGGCAAAGTGTGTGGTGGGATTTCAGTCTGCCCAGGGGAAGGGGAAACTTACTCTAATTGGTCTCCCCAGAGGGGGTGCCTTTTTCTAATCTTCTCCAAAGCTCTGGGTGCTATTGGCTGCCCTGGGGAGAAGTGACGGTGAGTGGGGGGCACAGGAGTTGGGGATCCTAGACATGGTACCAGGTGGTCCCCACTGCTCAGTCGGTTGGTCTGACTTCCCCTGGCCAGCAGGGTTGGGAGGAGAAATGCTCCAGTGTGCTGAGGTGGGGGGCGGTGGGCCCAGGCCTGGCAGGGGCACCCCCAGGCAGGGTGCCCTGAGGCTGCAGCCCCAACTGGCATCCTCACTCTGCCCCGACCATGTTCTCAGGTCAGACGCCATCTACTCAGCCCGTTACGATGGCTCCGGCCATATGGAGGTGCTTCGCGGACACGAGTTCCTGTCACACCCATTTGCAGTAACGCTGTATGGGGGGGAGGTATACTGGACAGACTGGCGAACAAACACGCTGGCCAAGGCCAACAAGTGGACCGGCCACAATGTCACCGTGGTGCAGAGGACCAATACCCAGCCCTTCGACCTGCAGGTGTACCACCCCTCTCGGCAGCCCATGGGTAAGGCCAGAAGGAGCCAGCAGCCTCACTAGAAGCCCTAAAGAGAGGAGGTGGAGATGAGAACAGGATGGTGTCTGTGCTGGAACGGTGGGGGTGGGGCAACACGCTGACAGAAAAGGGCTGGCAGCAGGCAATGCTGGAACAGGGAGGATGAGAAGGGCTGAAGAGGGGTGGTTCAAGTGAGAAAAGCCAGGGAGGGGCCAGCAAGTCACGGGATGTTCTCCTCTCCCTCCACCCAGCTCCCAACCCCTGTGAGGCCAACGGGGGCCGGGGCCCCTGCTCCCACCTGTGTCTTATCAACTACAACAGGACCGTCTCCTGTGCCTGTCCCCACCTCATGAAGCTCCACAAGGACAACACCACCTGCTATGGTAGGAGGCCCCTCCCTCCAGAGCCAGTGGTAAGCTGAGGCTGCAGGGGAAGGTGTCAGCACCTATGCTGCCCATTGTAATTGAAGGTTGGGAGGGACCCAATGGGGGAGGCTCCAGGGACAGCCTCTGTAAGAAGAGGTTACACCCAAGGGAGGCACTTCTGATAGCCAAGGGTCAGCAGCAAACAAAAGTAACGAGAAGGAGGGACCCTAATCTGGGTGGGTGGGTGGGAAGTACAGACATGGGGGGACGCCCTTATGTCCTTATTGACCTGCCCTGTGCCCCACAGAGTTTAAGAAGTTCCTGCTGTACGCACGTCAGATGGAGATCCGGGGGGTGGACCTGGACGCCCCCTACTATAACTACATCATCTCCTTCACTGTGCCCGACATCGACAATGTCACGGTGCTGGACTATGACGCCCGAGAGCAACGTGTTTACTGGTCTGACGTGCGGACACAGGCCATCAAGCGTGCCTTCATCAACGGCACAGGCGTGGAGACCGTCGTCTCTGCAGGTTCTGTCTAAGCCCAGCCTGTCCCTGTGAACACAGGCGCCCCCCCCTACCCTGGTCCCCAGCACCCACTTCCTGTCCCCCTGGGTCCCTCAAAGTACTCCAACCTGGTTTCCTGATCCCTATTCCCACAGAAACCAGGCTGCCTCCTCCACCTCCCAGCCTCTGCCCTACAAACCCCCAACCACCACCTCCCCAATGTGCCCCCAGACTTGCCAAATGCCCATGGGCTGGCTGTGGACTGGGTGTCCCGGAACCTGTTCTGGACAAGCTATGACACCAACAAGAAGCAGATCAACGTGGCCCGGCTGGACGGCTCCTTCAAGAATGCTGTGGTACAGGGTCTGGAGCAGCCCCACGGCCTGGTTGTTCACCCCCTGCGTGGGTCAGTCCAGGGCCCAGGGTTAGGGCGTGTGGGGGCGGGGGGTAGAGGAAGAACAGGACTCTGAGCCTCCTCTCCCTGCACCCCTCCCCCCAGGAAGCTCTACTGGACCGACGGGGACAACATCAGCATGGCCAACATGGATGGCAGCAACCGCACCCTGCTCTTCAGTGGCCAGAAGGGCCCTGTGGGTACGAGCTTGCCCTGACTACCCTGCAGCCCTTCCCTAATTTCTCAACCAGGACATGCTCTCAGGGTCCCCTAGTTGCCCCCCTGTCTCTCAAACTCCCAGCTCAGTGTTTGTCCTCGCCACTCTCCCCTGAAAACCATGCACCCCTCGCACATACAATGTGTCCAACCCTGGAGGTGAGCAGCCCAGCAGGGTCAGGCTCTGGGACCCCAGCTCTGGTGCCAGACTCTTCAGCAGTGACACCCCCCTCTTCCAGGCTTGGCTATTGACTTCCCTGAAAGCAAACTCTACTGGATCAGCTCCGGAAACCACACCATCAACCGCTGCAACCTGGATGGGAGCGAGCTCGAGATCATTGACTCCATGCGGAACCAGCTGGGCAAGGCCACTGCCCTGGCCATCATGGGTGAGTGCTACTGGGTGGAAGCAGAGCAGGCCATGCTGGAGTGGCTGGGGAGATGGGGGCTGGCCTGGGGGCAGCCTGCCTGCCCTGGTAGGGCAGGCCCTTCAGGAAAGCTAGTGGGGAGGGCCTTCCCAAGGGTCTCATCCCTTCCTTCCATCCCAGGGGACAAGCTGTGGTGGGCAGATCAAGTGTCGGAGAAGATGGGCACATGCAACAAGGCTGATGGCTCAGGGTCTGTGGTCCTGCGGAATAGCACGACGCTGGTGATGCACATGAAGGTCTATGACGAGAGCATCCAGCTGGGTGAGGCAGGGGGCAAGGGACAGGGGCTACAGGATGGGGGTCAGAGAGGTCAGGGCTGTGGCCAGGAGCCCCTGGGCAAGGGAGTGATTGGGAATGAAAATGGGTTGGGCTCTGCTCACCACCCAAAGGGGCTCCCCTTTCTAATTCTCACTGGGACACCTTATAGGCTCATAGCCCCCCAGTCACAGGGCCAGGGGCCAGGAGGACAGACGACCTGAGAGCTGGTTTGGGTAGTGACCCCTACTAGGTCCAGGGTAAAGGTGGTGACCATCCTGTCCCTGGGCAGCACGAGCCTGCACTGAGGTCCCAAAGAGCCACTAACGTTTTTTTCTGCCTCCCACCTCCTCCCCCCAGAGCATGAGGGCACCAACCCCTGCAGTGTCAACAATGGGGATTGCTCCCAGCTCTGCCTGCCCACATCGGAATTGACCCGTTCCTGCATGTGCACAGCTGGCTACAGCCTCCGGAGTGGCCAGCAGGCTTGTGAGGGTTAGTATCTCTTGGCCCAAGTCCCCAACCTTGACCCGTCCTATCCTACAGCCCTACCTTTTGCTCCTCACCTTGCCAACAAGACTGTATTCGCCATGTAATATTCAGGGTTAGGTGCTTAGTAAGCCACCCTGTACTGGGTACTAGGGGGGAAGCCAGGGGAGAGAAGTCCCTGACCCTGTGCTCTGCAGCTACAACGTGTAGGGGAAACTGGACAATGAAGTGGCTCTGCCTTCAGTAGGAAACTGGAGAAATAGGCATCAGAAGGTAATACCAGGGCCAGCATCATGGAAGAGGTGTGCTGTGAGCTGGGTTTAATAGGAAAACTAGGATTTAAATGCGTGGCTCAAAGAAGAAGGGACAATATGCAAGGCCAGGGGTCCAGAACAATAGGAGGGTATGTGAATGGGTGCTGAGGTGCCAAGCAGGAGTGGTGGGCAGGGTTTGGGGGAGTCATGGTGATAGGCTGTGAGGTAGGGCAGGGCCATGGGTTCTCAGCCAGGAGTGCCCAGAAAGTGTTGTTTGGGGCCGATTAACCTGGTGGCAGGGAGCCAGCAGAGTGGGGGAAGAGAAACCGAGGCAGTTAGACCAGTTAGGCTGTTAGAGTAATCCTAGTATTAGGAGATGGGGCCTAAGCTGGGGCTGCAGACATTTCTCAGAGACGTTTTTCAAGAATCTGCTGACTGATTTACGAGCTTGCCCTGGGACAGGATTTTCGAAAGTGCACTCCTGGACACCTCCCTCTTTGATGTGGGTAGATGTTACAGAAATATTGGGTTGAACAAAGTTTTAGTGGTTTCTTTTTCTTTTTCTTTTCTTTTTTCTTTTTCTTTTTTTCTTTTTTCTTTTTTTTTTTTCTGCAGAACTTCTCAGAGCCTTAAATATGCTCATTGGCACTATTTTTCAAGAAAAGACTAGTGTTTGGAATTTCCCAAACTCGCTCAACCATGAATCCTTTTTTTCATGGAACCTGAGCAACCAGAATCCATTTGGGGATTCATTTGGGGACACTGTATCAAAGGATAATGGCAAGGGAGGATTCTGGGAAGTGTAGATATGACACCTCATTATAGGGCATGGGGAAAAGGAATGAGATGCTCAGGAGCGAGGTATTGGGAATGTTGAGTTTCAGGTGTTGGAGTGAGGAGAGGACAAAGAGATAACTAAGATGGAAATCTAGAGTTGGGAGTCATCCAGTGTGATTGTGTTGTCTGAACTCCCCAGATTCTCCCTAACGGCCTTTGGGGGTGCAGGGCTGTATTTGAGGGAAGCCATACTGGAGGTCATAGTGCAGGGAGAGAAAGCCCTGCTTCTGCTGCCCTCTAGTGGGCAGCTAGAGGTCTTGCAGGTGACCTCCCCGCCCAGGCTGCCGGCTTCAGATTAGGAGGCATATGTATGTATGTTGGGGAAGTGGGGAGTGTGATAGCTGGGGGAACATATCAAAAGGGAAGCAGAGAAGAACGGATTTGAGCGTGACAGAAGCCAAGTATAAAGCACTATCAGGGAGGCCCATGCCTAAAGTGTCCTTGTGTTTCAGGTGTGGGCTCCTTCCTCCTGTACTCTGTTCACGAGGGGATCCGGGGAATCCCCCTGGATCCCAATGACAAGTCAGATGCCCTGGTCCCAGTGTCAGGGACCTCCCTGGCTGTTGGCATCGACTTCCATGCTGGTGAGCCATTTGATGGCAGGAGGGAGTGGGGCATGACCTTTGGGGGTGGTGTGCTCTGCCGGGGGGCGTGGTCCAGTGTGAAGCTACCTGATCACAGCTTGAGGGGGAGGCATTTATCACAGCCGCTTCTGCCCCTCCGTCTCCCCTTCCAAGCTCCCTGGCCCCCTAGCACTCATTCATCTCTATCCTGACACGGTATGATTTTGACCCCTCGCCTCACCCCTGCCTTATTGGGCATCCTCATGTTGGCTCCTCCACCTCTAGAAAATGACACCATTTACTGGGTGGACATGGGCCTAAGCACCATCAGCCGTGCTAAGCGAGACCAGACATGGCGCGAGGATGTAGTGACCAATGGCATTGGCCGCGTGGAGGGCATCGCAGTCGACTGGATCGCAGGTGAGGATGTGCTCAGGAGGATGGGGGAAAGTGGTATCTAAGAAGGAGGGGTAGCCAAGAACAGATAGGGGAGCAGCAGGGGTATCTGGGAACTGGGAGGGGACCAGGTACATGCATTCCAACCCCACACCCCTGAGCTCCACCTACTCCCTCCTCAGGCAATATTTACTGGACGGACCAGGGCTTTGACGTCATCGAGGTGGCCCGGCTCAATGGCTCTTTCCGCTATGTGGTCATCTCCCAGGGCCTGGACAAGCCCCGGGCCATCACTGTCCACCCAGAGAAAGGGTAAGGAGCTGGACAAGCTAGCCAATCCCCATTCCTGCCTCTGGTCTGGCCCAGTCACCCAGGCCACAGCCCACACTGATGAGGCCTCTTCTCCATGTTCTGGACACTGACACTCTACTTCTACCTCCATCCCACAGGTACTTGTTCTGGACTGAGTGGGGCCAGTACCCTCGTATTGAGCGGTCTCGGTTGGATGGCACTGAGCGAGTGGTGCTGGTGAATGTCAGCATCAGCTGGCCTAACGGCATCTCGGTGGACTATCAGGTTTGGATGCAGGATGGCCCCGAGGGTGGACCCCATGCTCTGGAGGGAAGCTCCTCTTATCCTCTGCCCTACTCCTGTTCAAGTCTCCTTGTAATGACCCCCATTTGGTAGGAAGACAATGGACCCAGCGAGTCGTGGGGTCTTCTGGCCCCCACCCAGAGTATGACTTGTGCCATCCCAGAGATGCTGGGTGGGAAGTCATTCAGCAGTGGGGACTAGAGAGAAGCCTAGAGGTCAGCAGGTCAGAGGGCAGGAGGAAGTGGAGGAAGGAGGAGAACGGCATGAGTCAGGAGTGAGTGGGACACTCCCTGCTGCCTGGGACTGGGGGCTGACAGGAGCCTGGTGCCCTGGAGATGAGGTGGGTGCCTTGGCGTGTAGGACGGGAAGCTGTACTGGTGCGATGCCCGGACAGACAAGATCGAGCGGATCGACCTGGAGACAGGTGAGAACCGCGAGGTGGTTCTGTCCAACAACAACATGGACATGTTCTCGGTGTCTGTGTTTGAGGATTTCATCTACTGGAGTGACAGGTGAGGGCTTCCGTCATGGCCTTCTCTTCGGCCGTCTGTTCCCTCCCTCCTTACCCTAGTTGACATTTTGCTCATGGCTCTTCCCTTCCCCTAGGACTCATGCCAACGGCTCCATCAAGCGTGGGAGCAAAGACAATGCCACAGACTCTGTGCCCCTGAGAACGGGCATCGGCGTCCAGCTCAAAGACATTAAGGTCTTCAACCGGGACCGGCAGAAAGGTGAGGCCAGGCCCTGGGCTGGGATTGTGTACCCCAGAGGACCCAGAGTGAAGGGGGCTGGGAGAGAAGACCCAAAGGGGCGCTTTCCAGTGGCCCCAGAGACCCAAGGGTGGTGAGGAGATGCCAAGGAGCTCCAGGACCCATCTGGTGTTGGGCACAGGGGCCTGGAGGGTTGTTTAAATTGGAGAAACTGAGGCAGAGCAGGGTGCCACCCAGAATTTCCACCTCAGCTGAGATGACAGAGGCACCAATGAGTCCTTCCCAAAGGTGAGCCTTGCCCTCTGTAACCTCCTCCTTCCCCTATGCCCTCCCCCCAGGCACCAACGTGTGTGCAGTGGCCAACGGTGGGTGCCAGCAGCTGTGCCTGTACCGTGGCGGTGGGCAGCGGGCCTGTGCCTGTGCCCACGGGATGCTGGCTGAAGACGGGGCGTCATGCCGTGAGTACGCTGGCTACCTGCTCTACTCAGAGCGTACCATCCTTAAGAGCATCCACCTGTCGGACGAGCGCAACCTCAACGCTCCTGTGCAGCCCTTCGAGGACCCTGAGCACATGAAGAACGTCATTGCTCTGGCCTTCGACTACCGAGCCGGCACCTCCCCAGGCACCCCCAATCGCATCTTCTTCAGCGACATCCACTTTGGGAACATCCAGCAGATCAATGACGATGGCTCGGGGAGGACCACCATTGTGGAAAGTGAGCCCAGATTCCAAGTCTTCCCAGGATGGGAGTGGGGGGAAGGGGGAGGGTCAGCAGAAACTCAGGGTAAAAGGGCTGGCAAATCTCAGCCAGCCCACCCCTGCCCTGTCTGAATTCCACCTCTGCGTCCCCAACAGATGGCCAGCAGGTCACACCGTGCCCACTGTAGTTACTTGGATATTTCTCCCCCTTTGGAGGCAGAGTTGGCTCCCTCTTACTTCCCCCTCTGGTCCTGGTTTACCACCAGGCTGCACAGAATAAGCCCCAGCTCTACTCTGTGTGGCCAGTGCTCACGGCACAGGCTGCAGAGACAGGCCGGGTTCAGGCCCCGACACAGGATTTCAGTCACTTGGGCAAATTTCCTATACTCCCCAAGCCTCAGATTTCTTGTCTATGTAAAGAGACGGAAGCACCCGAGGCAGCAAATGTAAAAGCCTAGATCAGCACAGGACATGTGGTGACGCTCCATGAAGGGTAGTGGGTGCTAGAGCTATCATCCTAAGACAGCCTTTCAGGTCTTTGAAAACTGCAATTTTGTTCCACAACAGTCTTCTCTTCTCCAGGCTGGAGAAGGACCCCGAGGTCCTTTGTCTCAGTCATGTGTTCATGTATTCATTCATCCCATTCAGAAAGACCTGCCAAACAGTGAACTAGGTGCCAGGTATACAGTGGTGATGAGAACAGACCTGTCCTTTCAGCCTCCTCGGGACATTTTCTGCTTCACATAGTCCCGTCCACATGTCTGTCTAAAAATGTAGTGTCCTGTGCTAAACTTGATACGCTGCAATCTTGGCTTGATCAGCAGAGACTGGCAGAACGGTCCTCTCCCGTCAGGCTATTGTTCAGGCTACAATACGCCTATTAAGGCAGCCTTCTGACAACCACTTCGTCATACAGAAGCCACTAAACCCCTGAGTCTTTTTTCTCTTAAGTGACTGCTCCCCTGGATCTCCCTCATTGTGTACTTACTTCTTTAACCTAAGTTTAAGATGTCTACAGAACAATCCAGTTCAGGGTCTTTTTAAGTAGGAATCTTCCCAGTACAGCCCAAGTAGGGTTTGATTTACTGAAATCCAGTTCGCATTCAACATGGCAGAACTGTAGCTCAAGGGAAGTTAAATCTACCCAGTGGTGGGAAGACACGGGAAAGGGGTCAAGGAGATGAACCACGGGCCATTTGGAAATAGGGTGCTACAGGAGGGATTGGAGGCACCAAGGGCTGTGCTCCCACATGCTCCCCAGCTCCCACAGTTCTGTTCCAACCCCACATATGCCAGGGAAGTAGGTGCTACAGGCTGCTCCCCTTAGCTCCTGCCCAGGCTGTTCCTTCAGCTCTATTCTCTGGTCCTGTCCTGACCCATGGCTGCTCCTATCTCCTCATAGATGTGGGCTCCGTAGAAGGCCTGGCCTATCACCGTGGCTGGGACACTCTCTACTGGACAAGCTACACGACATCCACTATCACCCGCCACACGGTAGACCAGACCCGCCCAGGGGCCTTCGAGCGCGAGACAGTCATCACCATGTCTGGAGACGACCACCCTCGAGCCTTTGTGCTGGACGAATGCCAGAAGTGAGCTGCCAGGCCCGGGCCTGGGGAAGGGTGGGCCGCAGGGCGGCAGAAACTGCCCCAGGCAGACCTGGAAGGGCGGTGCAGGGGCAGAAGAGGTTGGCTCTAACCTGAGATCGGCCACTTCCTTGCTGTTTGACCTTGGACCAGCTGTGTGACCTCTCTGAACTTCAGTTTCCTCTTCTGTAATATGAGGATTATAATATTTCAGGGGCCATGTTTCCCCGAAAAGAAGACCTAGCCAGACCATCAGCTCTAATGCGTCTTTTGGAGCACAAATTAATATAAGACCCAGTCTTATTTTAATATAATACAAGACTGGGTATAATATAATATAACATAATATAATACCGGGTCTTATATTAATTTTTTCGCCAAAAGACGTATTAGAGCTAATGGTCTGGCTAGGTCTTATTTTTGGGGAAACAGTACCTGAACCTAGGGGAAGATGTGGGGGCTGTGGAGGACCTTCTGAGTTGGTGATTAATTGATTCATTCATTAGAAGGCCATGTTCAAGGCACATAGTAGGTCCTCTGTATTTCTGGGACTCCAAGCTTAAGGCAAAGATTACTCACTAAACACCTGCTCTGTGGACACCTTGAGCTGGGCCAGTTCAAGCCGCCTAGCTGGGGAGAGAGGCCATATTGGTGGGAAGCGCTGATGACCAGCACAGGACTGTACACGATGACTGAGAGACACCACGGAGGCGGCAGGTTGGCACAGGGCCCGGAAGTGGAAAGACCAGGGAAAGCAGAGCAGACAGCGGAGTGCTTTCAGCAGGAGCCGGGGGAGGGAGAGCTCTAGGCAGGGAGGGGCTGCAAGGAGCCTCCCACGCCCATTCGAAGGGCTCCCCTGGTGGGAGGCTGAGGATGGCTCAGGAGGCTGGGCTCAGGTTGCAAAGGAGTCCAGAACACAAGCCAGGTAAGTCCACTGGCCGGAGAACAGCTCCGGGGCCAGAACTTCAGAGGGGTGGAAGGAGGAGGGGCACAGAGGTACCTGCTGAGGAGCCGAGGGGAGGCAGGGCAGCTCCTCTGATAACACTGGAGAACAGAACACTGGAGAACAGAACTGGCTTCTGTGCAGCTCAGTCGTTCTCAAACTCCAGGATGCGTGAGGATCGCCTGGGCAGCGCTGGTTCCCCGACCCCACCCCAGGCCTAACCCAGTGAATCTCTGGGACCGAGGACCCAGGAATCACTGTCACAGCCAGTGTGGTGCTTGACCAGTGCTGACGTCTTCCACATCCATGTCTGGAGCCATCCCACCCCAGAGAGGAGCATGGCCTGGCCAGCCTGCTCCACCGCCTCCTTTACCGAGAGGAGGCCAGGAGGCTCGTTCAAGGGCAGAGCAGGGCCTCAGACCCCAAGTATGCAAAGGCCTTAAATTATGGAGAAGGAGATTCTCAAGAGCTTCTTAAGGGCAGGATTCATGCATCCCCAGGACCTAGGACACAGTAGACACTGAACAAGGGTCTCCTGGACATGGAGAGAAGAGAGCAGTTTATAAAATAATAGAAAATACTCACAGAGCATTTACTGGCTGTCATCAAGATGAATATTAACTTATTTAATCCTCAAGCCACCCTATAGGAGAGGTAGTAGTATTATCCCCATTTCATAGAGGAGGAAACTGAGGCACAGAGAGGTTAAGTAACTTGCTAGGGTCCCTAGCTGCAAAGTGGTGGAGCCACAACTAGAACCCCAGAGCCTGACTCACTTGGCTACACTGTCTCTCAGTAAGTGCAGATGGTCATTACGCAGACACTGAGGAACATTTGCTCTCACAGACTGCATATCCAGGCCCTTCCTGGACACTAGGATTGTGTTGGCCTTGGTGGCTCGGGGGTTCCCTGTGGTACTGGGGTCTGGGTCACACCCTAGCTGACCCCTGGATTCTGCTCATCTGCACGCGCTGGCCTGGGCCCTCCATGGCAGACCCCTTGGCTTTGACTCCTCCCTATGGCTCCCTCTTCCCCCAGCTTGATGTTCTGGACCAACTGGAACGAGCAGCACCCCAGCATCATGCGAGCAGCCCTGTCAGGAGCCAATGCCCTGACTCTCATCGAGAAGGACATCCGTACGCCCAATGGCCTGGCTATTGACCACCGTGCTGAGAAGCTCTACTTTTCTGACGCCACCCTGGACAAGATCGAGCGGTGCGAGTACGACGGCTCCCACCGTTATGTGAGTTTCCAGGGCAGGCAGGACGGGTGGAACAAGGGGGCTGGGGTCGGGGTGGCCTGCCAGCCAGGAAGGAGACCACCCAGGCGCAGAGCAGCAGAAAGGGAGGCCACGTGCTGGCAACAGCCAGGCGGATCGTGAGGCGTCCAGGCCAGGCCCTGACATTGCCACTTAGCTGTGTGACCTTGTGCAATCCCCACCTTCCAGGCTTGTTTTCCCTTATCAATTAAGTGAGAGAGGTGGCAAGATGCCTCTGTGGGTCCTGCCCATTCTGTGGCAGCGTCTAGGGGACCTAGGGCAGGGCCAGGCCCCCCGGTCCCTGGAGCCAGCTGCAGGGGTGTGGAGGCCGGGCAACAGGCCTGAGGGATACCCGTGACGGCGAAGGCGCTGTGTCCACAGGTGATCCTGAAGTCGGAGCCGGTCCACCCCTTCGGGTTGGCTGTGTACGGGGAGCACATCTTCTGGACTGACTGGGTGCGGCGCGCTGTGCAACGGGCCAACAAGTATGTGGGCAGCGACATGAAGCTACTGCGCGTGGACATTCCCCAGCAGCCCATGGGCATCATCGCTGTGGCCAATGACACCAACAGCTGTGAGTGGGGCTGCTGCCACCAGCCTCGCTGTCCTGCGCACCGTGCCAGCACACATGCACGCACACATGCACGCACACACCGCCCACTCTGGTCTCATCCACATCCTCGGACACCCCAGTAAATGTTCTCACCATTCCTCCCACCCAGGGCTACACGTCCCCCTGAACCTGATCACACACACACAGCCCCAGCTCTGCCTGCAGCACCCTCTGTACACGTGCACAGACACACTCCCACACTGGGCCTAGCTGGCCGAGTGTCCCCAACACAGACCTGAAGCTTTCCTGGGCCACTCATACAGGCCCTGGGGGCCCCACCACTACACACATAATCTCAAGGCTCCTTAGACTTGAATCTCCCCAAAGCATGCCTTGAGTTCCATATCACCCCACCTAAGAGGACACACATCTTCCACCTCCGCCCCCCCATCCCAAACACCTGGCCCTCCATCACTGTGCTGCAGCCGGTGCCCAGGAGCTCAGTGAAGCTGTAGGAGTGGGTGTGGGTGCACAGCAGAGAACATTCCTACCTCTTTATCCTCCTTCCCTGCTCAGGCGAACTCTCCCCTTGCCGCATCAACACTGGGGGCTGCCAGGAACTGTGTCTGCTCACCCACCAAGGCCATGTCAACTGCTCCTGCCGAGGGGGCCGCATCCTCCAGGAGGACCTCACCTGCCGGGGTGAGAGAGGGAGTGAGGGAAGAAGGCACTGGTGGGGAACCCCAGGCTCTCCCTGGGGACCAGCTCCTCCCAGACTCTCCAACAGCCCAGCTCCTTGATCCTTTCATTAAGGAGAAACTGAGAATGACTGAGAATGACCTCAGTCCCTGGGGGAGAGGGGTGTGGGCACAGAGGGCCCCAGGGCCCTGGATCATGAAGCCCCTTCCCTCCCCCACAGCGGTGAATTCCTCTTGCCGAGCACAAGATGAGTTCGAGTGTGCCAATGGTGAGTGCATCAACTTCAGCCTGACGTGTGACGGCGTCTCCCACTGCAAGGACAAGTCTGACGAGAAGCCATCCTACTGCAGTAAGGAGCTACCTCCCCCAGACCCCTGGCCTCCAGTGACCAGCCTCAGCCCCCAGCAGGGCAGGCCATGGGAATGAGAGGAGCAAAAGCTCCCTGACCCAGCTCCATGGCCCGGGAAGGAATTTGGGGAGCTCATGGAGGGCAGAACCACCGTGAGCGCTGTGCCAGACCCGTAGCCGGATCTGCACAGTTTGTGAAGGGAACAAATGCATACCATCTCATAAGAGGCAGCCCTTTGCTGTAACTGCTGCTGACTCAAGGCCTGCTTCCCCACCTGCAGACACGCGCCGCTGCAAGAACACCTTCCGCCAGTGCAACAACGGGCGCTGTGTGTCCAACATGCTGTGGTGCAACGGGGCAGATGACTGTGGGGACGGCTCTGACGAGATTCTCTGCAACAGTGAGTGGGACACTGTGCCCGGGCCTTGGACCCCCCCCAAACTCTGCACCCTCCCCACCTTAATGGGCTTTGGGCCCCAGAGCCCAAGGGGTCTGGTTCAGGGTACTCTGTGACAGGCTTTGGGCCAGGAGATCTGGCCTGTGCCCTCCTGGGCCCCAAGGGAGGACTTGACCTGATGGTACCCGGTGGGCGCTGTTCTAGAAACGGCCTGTGGTGTGGGCGAGTTCCGTTGCCGGGACGGCACCTGCATCGGGAACTCCAGCCGCTGCAACCAGTTTGTGGACTGTGAAGACGCCTCAGACGAGATGAATTGCAGTGAGTGGTACCCTCTTCCTGAGCCCTCCTTGGCTCCTGCTGTGCTGCTCCCCGTCTCCTGCCCAGCCTTCCTCTCTACCTTCCCTCTGGGCCCACCGGGCTGCCACAGTCCCCTCCCTCACAGCCTGCCTGTCTCACTCCTGTCCCTGCCTCCAGGCCTGGGCCCCCTTGGGATTCAGGGAGAGGGCAGTGAGTGGGGGACAACGCCCCACCTGAAGGACACTGTTCAATTTTCCAAAACACACGAAGGCCCCAATGGGCCAGTAGTTGCCTGGGAGGGTGATTGGAGGGAACCTGAGGTCACTCCTCACCCCTACC
Source organism: Rhinolophus hipposideros (assembly GCF_964194185.1). NCBI lineage: Eukaryota > Metazoa > Chordata > Mammalia > Chiroptera > Rhinolophidae > Rhinolophus > Rhinolophus hipposideros. Next base: position 56,665,342 of record NC_138055.1, read on the forward strand.
CCCACCAGGTGCTACCAACTGCAGCAGCTACTTCCGCCTGGGGGTGAAAGGCGTGCAGTTCCAGCCCTGTGAGAAGACCTCCCTCTGCTACGCGCCCAGCTGGGTGTGTGACGGCGCTAACGACTGCGGGGATTATAGCGATGAGCGCGACTGCCCAGGTCTGGACGGTAGTCGGGCGTGTGGGGAGCCGTGGGCCCCCGAGGGGAGCAGGGCCCTCATGCCTTCCTCACCCCCAGGTGTGAAGCGCCCCAGATGCCCCCTGAATTACTTCGCCTGTCCCAGTGGACGCTGCATCCCCATGAGCTGGACATGTGACAAGGAGGACGACTGTGAACACGGCGAGGATGAGACCCACTGCAGTGAGTGACCTCAGCATCCCATCACCTGAGCTGGGAGCCCAGGGGACCTGCAGTGGGCCAGGGCTTCCCCGGAGCCACTAAGACCCAGTCCAGGCCCCACCTCTTAGCTCCCTCCCAGGAAATGCCCTCCTGGGAGAAGGGTACCCAGGGCCTTCACCCCAGGCCCCCCCACCCAGACCCTAAGCAGAGGGGTGTCATCTCTCCAGCTAATGCTGAGCCTCCACAGAGGGGTACCAGGGGTCTCTCTCCCATTCATCCTGTGACACCTGAGTGACCCACTGGCCCCTCCCCCATCTAACTGTGGCTTCTGACTGCCCCAGACAAGTTCTGCTCAGAGGCCCAGTTCGAGTGCCAGAACCATCGCTGCATCTCCAAGCAGTGGCTGTGTGACGGCAGTGACGACTGCGGTGACGGCTCGGACGAGGCAGCTCACTGCGGTGAGGGGTGGCCGGGGTCAGGTCGGGGAGGCGCCCCAGGAAGGACAGTGCAGCACAGGGGATGTCATCCCACTGCCCAACTCTCCTCTGCCTGCTCCTGATCTCTCAGCAGCTCTCTGTTCCCTCCACAGAAGGCAAGACGTGTGGCCCCAACTCCTTCTCCTGCCCTGGCACCCACGTGTGCGTCCCCGAGCGCTGGCTCTGTGATGGTGACAAGGACTGTGCTGACGGTGCTGATGAGAGCGTCACAGCTGGCTGCTGTGAGTGACGGGTCGTGAGGAGTGGGGTGGGCGACGGCTGGCCAGTCTCGCTTTGCACAAGGGACACTGAGGTCAAGGAAGGGAAGTGCTCCAGCAGGGGTCACTCAGGCCATTAGTGGCAGAGCCCCATCTACAACTCAGGTGTCTGGCCCCCTATCCACTGCTCTGCCCGTTCTGCCACGTGGACCACAGGAAGGTCTGGGGGTGACAGTCAACAGCTGGTCAGGCAGGGGCAGAGGGGCCATGTCCTCCTCTGTCCACAGTATACAACAGCACCTGCGACGACCGCGAGTTCATGTGCCAGAACCGCCAGTGCATCCCCAAGCACTTTGTGTGTGACCATGACCGTGACTGCGCCGACGGCTCCGATGAGTCCCCCGAGTGTGGTGAGCCCTGGGGCCATGGGGGAAGACAGGCCCTGCCCTCACAGTGATGGGTTTTGTCCAGGCCACCAGCCTCACCTGTCCCCTCTTCCCCCAGAATACCCGACCTGTGGCCCCAATGAGTTCCGCTGTGCCAACGGGCGCTGTCTGAGTTCTCGGCAGTGGGAGTGCGATGGCGAAAATGACTGCCACGACCAGAGCGATGAGGCCCCCATGAACCCACACTGTACCAGCCCAGGTGAGCCCGATGCCTGACTCCCCGCTCTCGCCTTGCCCCTCGACACCTGTTCCCCATACGGCTGGGGACCCTGCTGACCTGCCACCTCCACCCTCCCTAGAGCACAAGTGCTACACCTCCTCGCAGTTCCTGTGCAGCAACGGGCGCTGCGTGGCCGAGGCGCTGCTTTGCAACGGCCAGGACGACTGTGGCGACGGCTCCGACGAGCGTGGCTGCCATGTCAATGAGTGTCTCAACCGCAAGCTCAGTGGCTGCAGCCAAGATTGTGAGGACCTCAAGATTGGCTTCAAGGTGTGCCCCCCCCTAGGGTGGGAGCTTCCACACCCCCAAGCCTGGCTGGGAACTTTTTTCTACCATTCATTCATTCATTCATTCATTCAACAAAGGCTCACACAGCACCTGCTCTGTCAGGCAGCATTCTAGGCGGCGGGGACCCAGCAGTGAACAAAACAGAACTCTGCTTGGTTGGGTTCTGCATCTATTTGGAAGGTAGAACCAGCAGCTTTGCTGGAAGATGAGAGAAGGGCTGTGAGAGAAAAGCGTGTGCAGATGTCAAGTAGGCCCTGCACAGGTCTGTGGTTCAGGGAGGAGGCCAGACAGGAGAGTGACATCTGGGAGTTATCACCATAGAGACGACATTTAAGTCGAGTCTGGATCAGATTCCCAAGGGAGTGAGCAGAGATGGAAAAGAGGGGAGGTCCGAAGCCTGAGCCCTGTGCTCGGCCACCCCGAGGGCTGGGAGGTGAGGGAAAGCAGCGGAGGCCCCTGAAAATGGGCAGGTGCTGGGGCTAAAGAAGAGCAAGTTGAAGAAACCGTTGGAGAGGAACCCGATCAGCTCTGTCAAATGGTACCCACGGGCCCAGATGAGGCCTGAGCACCTCCCTGTGGACGTGGAACCATGGTGGTTGGGGATTCAATGTAGCGGTTTGGGTGGGCCGAGAGCCAGATAACCCGCGTGCTTGGCTCAGTACCTGGGTGCTGCCTGCCTCCCCCAGCAAGGCTGGGCTTCCCTGGCAGAGCCAGCTACCCGGGCTGAAGGGAACTGGAGCCCCATGAGGGCTTCTGACCCCGGGTCTCTAGGGTGGGAGGCTATCAGCTCACGGGGAGGCCCAGAGCCCTGCCCCCTCCCCAGCCAAAGCTCCCTGTGCCTGCAGTGCCGCTGCCGACCCGGCTTCCGGCCGAAGGATGACGGCCGCACTTGCGCTGATGTGGACGAGTGCAGCACCACGTTCCCCTGCAGCCAGCGTTGCATCAACACCCACGGCAGCTACAAGTGTCTGTGTGTGGAGGGCTACGCCCCCCGCGGCGGTGACCCCCACAGCTGCAAGGCTGTGACCGGTGAGATGGCCCAGGCAGCCGAGGGCTGTTGTGGGGGGGCTGGGGAAGCAGAGCTCATGACAGGCTGGGGACCGGGGCTGCCTAGAACATGCCCCCGCTAGCGGCTGAGCCAGAATCCTGTCTCCAGATGAGGAGCCATTTCTGATCTTCGCCAACCGGTACTACCTGCGGAAGCTCAACCTGGATGGCTCCAACTACACCCTGCTTAAGCAGGTACCAGACCTCTCCCGACTGTGTCCCAGGCCCAGAGCTCCTGTCCTCACGCAGTACAGGCCACGTCCTCCCCACTGGCCCGTGGCCACCCCTCCTGTCTCTGCAGTCATCCCTGTCCCCCACCCCCAATCCAGGGCCTCAACAACGCCGTCGCCTTGGACTTTGACTACCGAGAGCAGATGATTTACTGGACGGACGTGACCACCCAGGGCAGCATGATCCGAAGGATGCATCTTAATGGGAGCAACGTGCAGGTGAGCCTGGGCAGCCCGCGCCCCAGCTGACACCTGTGGGGTGCAGAGAGCCAGCCTCATTGCCCCCCAACAGGGCGCTGTTTCAAGGCCATCTCCCCTTCTCCGCACCCACCTCCCACAATGATTTTCTTCACCCCCTTCCCTACCGAATCACTACATGACTGCTTGTCTTCGCCTTTTCCTCTCTAAGCCTAGAGGAAGACCTAGGAGATTTCCTCTTCTTCTATCCCCAATTACCAGTAAGTTCCCCCCTAGGTCTGACCTCCCTTAAACCCGTGCTCCCAGGCACTGTGGTGGTCTCGCTCATCTATAGACCCCTTTCCTAGAACCTCAACTGACACCAGGCCCCAAGCCGCGCCTTTTCTCTCCATGGTCCGCCCAGCCGAGCTCCACGCTTTCCACGTGGGGAAGCTGAGCCCCAGAGAGGCTGAGAGTCCTACCACAGGGCATCCAGGCGCTCCCTTCCCTGCCCGCAGGTGCTGCATCGGACTGGCCTCAGCAACCCCGACGGGCTGGCTGTGGACTGGGTGGGCGGCAACCTGTACTGGTGTGACAAAGGCCGGGACACCATTGAAGTATCCAAGCTCAACGGGGCCTATCGGACGGTGCTAGTCAGCTCTGGCCTCCGTGAGCCCAGGGCTCTGGTGGTGGACGTGCAGAATGGGTAAGTGGGCACGGAGGGTTGAGGGAGCCTCTGCAAGCAGCTGACCTGGCACACTCAGGCACCCAGGCCCAGCCTCCCCGTATGCAGGTGGAACCTGGAGGGACCAGTCACTTGATTTCTTGGGGCTCACTGCCCACCCACCTGCCAGGTACCTGTACTGGACAGACTGGGGTGACCACTCGCTTATTGGCCGGATTGGCATGGATGGGTCTGGACGCAGCGTCATCGTGGACACCAAGATCACGTGGCCCAATGGCCTGACCCTGGACTACGTCACCGAGCGCATCTACTGGGCCGATGCCCGGGAAGACTACATTGAGTTTGCCAGCTTAGATGGCTCCAATCGTCACGTTGGTCAGTATGCCAGTGAGGCTGCCTGGGCACAGCACACCTGATGGGGATGGAGAGGAGCTGCAGGGGTCAGGCCTTCAGAGTAGCATAAAAGCCAGAGGGCATGGTCCAAGGACACCGCCACTAGTGGTGCGTAGGTTCAGAGCATTGAAGGGTGCACCACTGGGATCAGCCCAGGCGTGCGGACCCTTCCCATGTACAGTGCCAGGTGATGCGACCCCAAGGCAGACGGGAGTGGGAGGCCTGGGATTGGGGTACTTCAGTACTCCCCACTTCCTGACAAGAAACCTAATATAATATCGTGACGCAGAAGCCTGCTGTCAGACAGACCTGGATTTGAGTTCCAGCTCTGCCACTTATTAGCTGTGCAACCTTGGGAATCCACTTACCCATCTGGAACTGAGGCTAACGCCTACCTTACAGGGTTGTTTATGGGGATACGAGGGTACAGCAGGGAAGGCGCCCAGTACATACTCAGGGCTGCCTGCCTCCCGGGCCTATCCTCTCCACCATCTGCAGTGCTGAACCAGGACATCCCGCACATCTTTGCACTGACCCTGTTTGAGGACTATGTCTACTGGACTGACTGGGAGACCAAGTCCATAAACCGAGCTCATAAGACCACGGGCACCAACAAGACGCTCCTCATCAGCACACTGCACCGGCCCATGGACCTGCATGTCTTCCACGCCCTGCGCCAGCCAGATGGTAAGCGACCAGGGCTTCCTGCCAGATGCTGGGAGATGCAGGAGGCTGTAGACAGGCTCTGGGCTGGCTCTTGGGAGCTCATTCCAGCCTGGGGCCAGCGCTGGAGTCTTGTAGCAGCAAGGCCTTGAGGCCAGTCAAGTAGGGTGGGTCTGGGTGCAGACCACTGAGGTGGGACCCTGAAGGCAGGCAGGCCGTAGCTGAGGGAGGGCGCAGGTGAGGCAGTGTGTGGGCTTCAGGACTGTTCTGATCCTGGGACCTCAAGAGAGCCCTCTCCTGTCTTTGGCTTCAGCTCTCTCCCAAAAGAGCAGGATTTGGACCCATCCCACACCTGCCCAGGATAGAGGGAGCTGGGCAGCCTCTGAAAGACCAGAAAATGTGTTAGCAGCTAGTGCTGCTCTCACTCTGCCAGAGGCCAAATGGCTCAGGGAGCAGTGGTCCACAAACTGGCACAGTCGGCCGTCCTTGAACCACTTTTTCTCTGGCAGTGCCCAATCACCCCTGCAAAGTCAATAATGGTGGCTGCAGCAACTTGTGCCTACTGTCCCCTGGGGGCGGCCACAAATGTGCCTGTCCCACCAATTTCTACCTGGGCGGCGACGGACGCACCTGTGTGTCCAACTGCACAGCAAGCCAGGTGAGGCTCTTCCCCTGGGCCCCCATTCATCATTGCCTCATTCCCCTGACCCCCCACACCAGTAGTCCCACTCTTCCTCGGACCCCAACACCCTTTCTAATGTCCTCATGCATCTGGTTTTCCCACGCTAACACCCCTACATTTCTTGCCTACCTCTTGTCTCCCCACAGCAATACTTTTACACCCGTCACCTCACACAAACACCCCTACACCCTAACCCTGACCCTCCCTCACCAATACCCCCAACCTTACCTCCACACAGATACTCCCTTGCCTGGCCTTCCTGCACTCATCATATCCCAACCTTCCATCCTGCTCAACCTTCTCCCATAATACCCTGACCCTGCTGCTCCTTGAAACATCCCAGCCCCTCAAAAGAAAACCTTCTGAGTTCCCCAGACCCCCACCAACCCCTCTTGCCCCCACCTGCCCTCCAGTTTGTGTGCAAGAACGACAAGTGCATCCCCTTCTGGTGGAAGTGTGACACAGAGGACGATTGTGGAGACCACTCAGACGAGCCCCCGGACTGTCGTGAGTGCCCAGAGCAGGGGTGGCAAGAGGGTCATGTGTAGGGGCAGCCGGACTCCAGGGCCCTGTGTGGCCCGCCCACCCCCAGCCCTTCTGATGCTAAGCCTCCCCTCCTGGCAGCCGAATTCAAGTGCCGCCCAGGACAGTTCCAGTGCTCGACAGGCATCTGCACGAACCCTGCCTTCATCTGTGACGGGGACAATGACTGCCAGGACAACAGTGACGAGGCCAACTGCGGTAAAGGGCTGTCCAGCCACTGGCTGCCCTCCTTCCCCTCTTTGTCCTTCCTTGGGATTTGGGGGTTTCATACTGTGCTCCAAGGGCGAGACAGCTCAGCCCACAGGCGCCTCCTCTCCAGGCTGGCATCCTGCTGCTGCAGGCCCTGAGCCTGCCTGTCCCGCTGAGGGGGTGGGGCACCAGCGCCCCGCCCCTGAGGCCTCCATCCTTTGAGTTACCCTGCTCTCCTCCCCACCCCACACAGACATCCACGTCTGCTTGCCCAGTCAGTTCAAGTGCACCAACACCAACCGCTGTATTCCCGGCATCTTCCGCTGCAATGGGCAGGACAACTGTGGAGACGGAGAAGATGAGAAGGACTGCCGTGAGTGCAGCCCGCTGTGGGCAGGGAGCAGGGTGCTGGGAAAACAGGCACCCAACACGGTGCATGTTGGCATCTTCCCAGCGCTGTTTTCCAGTGGCAATGTTGCTCTCAAGTAATGTTATTAGAGGGCAACATATGTTATATTGAGTGTGACTTGGTTGCTCATAAAATCATCGTGCTCGGTAGAGAGATGTGCAGATCCAGAAAATAAAAAGCACTAAAATTGGAAATAAACTGTACCTTCCTCCCAAGACATTGCTGGCAGTGCCTGGGGGAGTGGGGGAAGGGCTTGGAAGAGGGAGAAGATGGTGTTCTTAAAATGTGGTGGGAGGCAGAGCATGCGGGTCCTCATGTTCTCCCCTGCCCCGCAGCCGAGGTGACCTGTGCCCCCAACCAGTTCCAGTGCTCCATCACCAAGCGCTGCATCCCACGAGTCTGGGTGTGTGACCGCGACAATGACTGTGTGGATGGCAGTGACGAGCCCGCCAACTGCAGTGAGTTGCCTGGCACCCGGGAGCCTAGAGCCTGCCTCCCCACAGAAGCCCCCTCCTGCCCCCCCACCCCTCCACCCCCGGCCTCTGGAGCCCACCCTTTCTCCATGGTGTCTCTGCTCCCACCACCCCCACATGGGACCCCCCTCCCCACCCTCACAGCACATTCCTGAAAGGAGCCTCCCCCTCACCACCGGGCCCACCCCCTTGCAGCCCAGATGACCTGTGGAGTGGATGAGTTCCGCTGCAAGGACTCAGGCCGCTGCATCCCAGCGCGCTGGAAGTGTGATGGGGAGGACGACTGTGGGGACGGTTCTGACGAGCCCAAGGAAGAGTGTGGTGAGTCTGCCGAGCCCGGACTCCCAGGGCAAGGCCTCCTGCCTGGGCAGGGAGGTTGATGTCCACTGATGGGGGCAGCGCTGTGTCTCTGCATAGCCTGGCACCCAGCTTCCTGCCACTGCCTCCTAATTCTCCGGTCTCTGTGCCCACCAGTGCCTCATTAGCACATACCTGTGCAGAATCTCTTAGATCTGTTCATCCCCTCCCAAAGCAGCTCCCCCTGCCCCAGAACTTCCTTGGAAATCCTGCATCTCAGAGCGCTGCCTCCTAATGCTGACCTTCTCAGCCTGGAATGCTCACTCTCCCCCTCCTGGCCCTAACCTTGCCTGGCCATTCTGGCCATGCCAGTGCGAGACCCTGACGTCTGCCCCTCACTCGGTCCCTGACTGCCCTCCCGCCTTGCCTCCCTAGACGAGCGCACCTGTGAGCCCTACCAGTTCCGCTGCAAGAACAACCGCTGCGTGCCAGGCCGCTGGCAGTGTGACTATGACAACGACTGTGGGGACAACTCGGACGAGGAGAGCTGCAGTATGTCCCCCACCCCCCCAGACCCCCCGCCCAGCAGAGGCCCTTCCCCGGTAGACCTCGGGCACCTCCCTTCTCAGCAGCCCTGCTCCTACCGCCACGAGGCTGTACTAGAGCAGGTGGCCACCCCCCAGGGCTAGGGGTCAGGAGCCCCTCCCTCCTCTCCCCACTCCATGTTGTGTATTTGAGTTTGTGCCATTTCACCTCATCTCATGTTTCTCTCCATTTTCACACTGTCCTCTTGGGGTTACAGAGGTAGGTGTCTCTGATGTACCGTGCTCCCACCTCACCCCTGCCTCTGCCCCAGAGCCCACCTGTCCCTGTGCTGTGCCTCAGCCTATCATCCTTTACTGGCCGCTCCCTAAACCCTGGTGCTTGTCTTAGTGGCCTTGTCCTTCCCTTCCCCTCCCCACACAGTCTGTCCTGAGGGCAGGGCCAGGGACCCATGCCCTCTCTCCTGTGTCTGTCCAGAGGGGTAAGTGAGCACACACTGTGCTTGGCAGGTCCCATGAGGGCAGCCAGTTGGCTACCCAGGATTGGCTGAGCATCTTGGTCATTATGCCAGTCCGCTGTGGCCTTCAGGGACACAGATATGGGCAGCATCACTCTGCCAAGGGCTGGAGATGCCCTCAAGGGCTGAGTGCCCATGCCCACCTTCTTGGGGCCTGTCTGTCCCTTATCCTTCCCCAGCCCCTCGGCCCTGCTCTGAGAGTGAATTTTCCTGTGCCAATGGCCGCTGCATCGCTGGGCGCTGGAAATGTGATGGGGACCATGACTGTGCAGATGGCTCAGACGAGGTGGGCAGGGAAACCGGAAGGAGGGAGAGTCAGGGCAGGGCCGGATGGGTGCCCAGATTTGACCAGGATGCCTGCTTCCTGGCCCACAGAAAGACTGCACCCCCCGCTGTGACATGGACCAGTTCCAGTGCAAGAGTGGTCACTGCATCCCCCTGCGGTGGCGCTGTGATGCCGACGCCGACTGCATGGACGGCAGTGATGAGGAAGCCTGTGGTACTGGCGGTGAGCACACCCCGCCCCGTAACAGCACTTAGTCAAAGAGCCACTTGGGCTGAAATCCAGTGGAAACCTGTGGGCTGTGTCCCTCTAGGCCCCACCCCATAAGTTCCTACAAGGCAGTCGGCTGCCCTGAGAAAGAAAGCTCCTGCTCTCTCTCTCCTTTTCCCGGGCAATAAGGTAATGCCTGCTCCTGGCTGATCAGCGTGGGCTCGGCCACCTAGAGGGGGCCGTGTGAACTTGAGTAAAAGGCTGGGGCTTGGAGCAGAGACCCCAACTGTGAGGTAGACATTCTGGCTCTGCCCTGGTGGGCCGAGGACAGGGACTGGCACTAGGTCTCCTCACACCAAGCGCACTGTGCCTCCTCTGTGCCTGCCATTGATCCACGCGATAGGCCCCAGTGCCCCGCCACAACCACCAGAGAAAGAGGAGCCTCTGGACCCCTCAGTGCACTCTTCCCAAGAAGGCCTCTTCTGCTCCCCTAAATACCAGAGGAAGTAGTTCTACCCTGGCTGTTCAGCTGATAGAAAATTAGAGCTGGGTTCTATCTGGCTGTACCACTGCTAGCCTGGTGACTCCTCTGGCCTCCACCTGTGGAGGGACGGGTGTGGGCAAGGTCCTGCCCCCAGCAGCCTGAGGCTCAGCTCATTCTTTGCCCTTTGTTGTCCCTGGCGCCCAGTGCGGACCTGCCCCCTGGATGAGTTCCAGTGCAATAACACCCTGTGCAAGCCCCTGGCGTGGAAGTGTGATGGCGAGGACGACTGTGGCGACAACTCAGATGAGAACCCTGAGGAGTGCGGTGAGGCTCCAGGGCGAGGGCAGAGCGGGCACCCAGAGCAGAGGTGATGGGCTCCGGGAGACAGGGGCTCTCACGCTCCCCAGTGGCCCACAGCCGCCCCCCAGGGCTGATTCTGGCTCTGTCTCCTGCAGCCCGGTTTGTGTGCCCTCCCAACCGACCCTTCCGTTGTAAGAACGATCGCGTCTGCTTGTGGATTGGGCGCCAATGCGATGGCACCGACAACTGCGGGGATGGGACTGATGAGGAAGACTGTGGTGAGCAAGGGGCCAGTGCAAAGATGCTTTGGGGGCCCATAGTGGGGTGCTACAGAGGATGGGGTGAGCCAAGTGGGAGCTGTGTCTGGAGTCACCAGGAAGAGTAGGTTCCATTGCTGGGAGCCTGAGGGTCCTTCCTGCGGAGGGAGAAGCTCCTGGGGAAAGGCACTGACAGCTTCCTGATACCGTAGGTCTTGAGATAGAACCTGCACGTTTAACCCACTTCCCCTGCAAGCTTGACAAACAACCAGGCTTGGGTCCTACCTGTCCATGACTGACTGAAGGCCCCTATGGGAGGAGGGAGCAAGGGTGGTGAATACCCAGGACCTGACGTCCCTGCCCTCCCCAGAGCCACCCACGGCGCAGACGCCCCACTGCAAAGACAAGAAGGAGTTTCTGTGCCGGAACCAGCGCTGCCTCTCCTCCTCGCTGCGCTGCAACATGTTCGATGACTGTGGGGATGGCTCTGATGAGGAGGACTGCAGCATTGGTAAGAGGGGTGTGTGGGGGCAACGGGGCAGGTGCAGGGATGGCAGCGTGGAGAACCGAAGTCCAGGTGTAGGGCAGCTCAGGAGAGAACCCACTCTCTGTCCCCCCACAGACCCCAAGCTCACCAGCTGCGCCACCAACGCCAGCATCTGTGGGGATGAGGCACGCTGCGTGCGCACCGAGAAAGCGGCCTACTGTGCCTGCCGCTCGGGCTTCCACACCGTGCCAGGCCAGCCGGGATGCCAGGGTAAGAAGGCAGTACCCAGGGGGCCTGGGGCAGAAACCCCAGCCACATGGCGTTTCTCCATGACCCTCCCATATAATCCCCAGACATCAATGAGTGCCTACGCTTCGGCACGTGCTCACAGTTGTGCAACAACACCAAGGGCGGCCACCTCTGCAGCTGTGCTCGAAACTTCATGAAGACGCACAACACCTGCAAGGCTGAAGGTACTGAAGCCTGAGCCGGGAGAGGACAGGAAGAGTGGGCAGGGCTTTGCAACACCAGGATGTAAAATGGGTGGACCCAGAGTGGGATGTTTTCCTCCATACACCCTTGCGTAAGTGTGGAACCCCAGACCCACAGGTGCAGCTTTCTGGGCACAGGCCCTGGACTGGCTCATCTGAGGAACTCTGGGGTGAGAGCAGCACACATTCCTTCCACACATGCCTCCTTACCCACCACTCCTAGGAGGAGTGCACACAGACACACATTGCCACACTCACGTGTACCCCACCTGTATATTCCCATTATGCTTTTCTTATTTCAGCTTTATTGAAATGTAATTGACAAAACTGTCTGATATTTAATGTGTACGATGTGATGAGTTGATATATGTACACCTTATGAAAGGATTCCCCCCATGAAGTTAATTAGCACATCCATCACCTCACGTATTTACAGGTGGTTTTTTTTTTGGCGAGAACATGCAAGCTCTCTTCCATATGCCTAAGCACCTGCAGCTTCCTTGTGCCTGTACACAAATACATCCACACACCCATGCACATAACCCCCATGCACACTCAAGGGTATGCGTCTACATACAATCCCACCCCACACGCCCAAGTGCACTCCCATGCCATGGGTGCCTGCACCCCTCATGCCTGTGCACTTAAATCCACATGCACGTGCACCCACAGGCACACATCAGACAGTGTGGAGCAGGGAGCATAGTGATGCCAACCAGAGGCCATGAGTCAGAAGTCGCTGGGACTAGAGGAGCAGGGACAGCTTTCCAGAGTTGCAGGTCCCATTAGATCACCTGAGGGGAGGAAGGGAGGAAACACCTTCAAGGGCTGAGGCTGGCACTAGGGCCTGGCACTGGGGTGGGTTGAGCAGAGGTTTCTGACTGGTGCAGATGATTTGATTAGGAGAGAAGACATTGTTCGTGTGAAAGAGGCTGGGCTGGGTGTAGGAGCGTGTCTCAGGCACATTCCTCCCAAAACCGGGCCCGACGGCCCCCAGCCCTGCCGCCCTGGCCTCCCGCCCCTGTCTTTCCCCACACCTGACATCTGACCTCTCGTCCCTCCAGGCTCTGAATATCAGGTCCTGTACATTGCTGATGACAATGAGATCCGCAGCCTGTTCCCCAGTCACCCTCACTCGGCTTACGAGCAGGCCTTCCAGGGTGACGAGACCGTGCGCATCGATGCCATGGATGTCCACGTCAAGGCTGGCCGTGTCTACTGGACCAACTGGCACACGGGCACCATCTCCTACCGCAGCCTGCCCCCTGCTGCACCTCCCACTACTTCCAATCGCCACCGGCGACAGATTGACCGAGGTGTCACCCACCTCAATGTGAGCACCCAGCCTGGGGTGGAGTCTACAAGGATTGACTGGGTGGAGAGACTCCAAAGAGCAGCTGGTTTCGAGCAGAGTTTGAAAAAGACAGTGGATGGGCAGAGGCTGAGACTGGAGGCCGAGGGCAGTCAGGATTATGTCGGGGGGCACAGGCCGCAGATGGACAGAGCAGGGAGAATCTGTCATTGGCTCTGCCACACTGCAGCCCAAGGCAGCAGGGCACCCTGGGCACACAGGCCTTCAGCACAAGAGCCATGTTCAGTTCCTGATTGTCACTGCCACCTACCGTGTCAGTCTTGGCCAACACCTTATTTGGCCTCTTTGGGCCTCACTTTGTTCTTCAATAAAGCAGGGTAGTAATATCTAACCCAGCAAAACACATGAAAGTGCTAAGTGTGGCCCATAAGATAAGTGTCCACTGAATCTTTCAAAGCCAGGAAACTGACTCCGTCTGGCATGACTTTTTAGGAGGGACAGGCTGGCAGAGTCGCGGGTAGATAATGGGCAAGAAGACAAAAGGTGGTAGCCCCTGACACTGTGACCCCCGCCATTCAGATTTCAGGGCTCAAGATGCCAAGGGGCATTGCCATCGACTGGGTGGCCGGGAACGTGTACTGGACTGACTCAGGCCGAGACGTGATTGAAGTGGCACAAATGAAGGGCGAGAACCGCAAGACTCTCATCTCCGGCATGATTGATGAGCCCCACGCCATTGTGGTGGACCCGCTGAGGGGGTAGGCACGGGTCCTGGGAGTATGCGTCCCGTGGGGAGGGCCGGGACAGGGGCAGGCGCCCAGAATCCCAGGCGTGCCCTTCCCTGAGCTTGAGTCTTCCTTGGCCTTGGGTCTTCCAGGCTGCCCCAGTCTGGCCAACCCCAGCCTGCCTTTGCCCAGGGCTCGGAAAGGGACCTGACTTCTACTTGGCTGGCTGTCCTGGAGAGCCACGATTTGGCTGCTCCTTTGTTCCAGGGGGCAGCTCTGCCCTTTTTGCAGCACACTGTGGTTTTACAACAAAAGATTCTTAACCTGATCAGGAAGCTGACTCCCCCTGGTTTTCTCTGAAGGAGGCAAACAGAATGCCCTCCTTACAACACCCAGAAGTCTCTGTGCCCAGGCCAGGAACTTGGTGGCCCACCTTGACTGGCCTCTTCTGGCAGCCCCCGGTCCTACCCACACTCACCCCTTCTCCCTCTCCAGCACCATGTACTGGTCAGACTGGGGGAACCACCCCAAGATTGAAACAGCAGCAATGGATGGGACACTGCGGGAGACACTGGTGCAGGACAACATCCAGTGGCCCACAGGTCTGAGGCAGCAGGGGACGGTGTTGGAGGGGAGGGGCTTGGACTGGGAGGGGGCAGGTGGGTTGTGGAGGCTTTTCCAGAAGACGTGATTGGGAGTGGTCATGGGAACAGGGTGGAGCCATCCCAACACAGACACAGTTCTTTCTCCCCCAGCCTGAGGCGGGAGGGGCTGGGCCTCATCGTGCTCTCTGCCTCCCCCAGGCCTGGCCGTGGATTACCACAATGAACGTCTATACTGGGCGGACGCCAAACTCTCAGTCATCGGCAGTATCCGGCTCAATGGCACAGACCCCATCGTGGCTGCTGACAGCAAACGAGGTCAGCATCTGACAGCGGCCTCAGCCAGCCTGGACCTGGGGCCTCCTGGCCTCCCCATGGAGCCCAAGCCCTCCCCCAGCACCTGCCGTCTTCCCCAGCCTGGCCCCCAACAATCCTGCAGTGTCTTCCAGGCCTCTCCCAATGGGATTCGCCTTGCACCAGCCCTGCAGGCCTGACACCCACCCTGACCCTCTGGCCGACTTGTCCATTAATTTTTGTACCAATGAGTATTAAACCGCGTGGAGGCAACATAGGTGGCAGTAGGAACTTAGCAAATGTGGGGAGAGGCAACAGAAGTCAGTCCTCGTCCCAGAAGTCTAGGGGTAATGGGACATTTTGCCAGTAGTGGCCCCAGAAGGAGGAACAGGCTAGGAAGAATTTGGTTTTGGACATGTTAGGTTTGAGGTGCCTGAGAGCCAGTGTCCTGAAGGACACGACCAGGGCCTGAGTCCCCTCTGAGTCCATGTCCTCCTCCCCCAGGCCTAAGTCACCCCTTCAGCATCGATGTCTTTGAGGATTACATCTATGGTGTCACTTACATCAATAACCGTGTCTTCAAGATCCATAAGTTTGGACACAGCCCCTTGGTCAACCTGACAGGAGGCCTGAACCACGCCTCTGACGTGGTCCTGTACCATCAGCACAAGCAGCCTGAAGGTGGGCAAGGAGGGAGAGCCCAGGCTGGGGCAGGGAGGCCTGGGGCACTAGGTCTCCAAGCTGTGGCCTCGGTTCCTGGCGGGCAGGGCAGGGTCTTGGGTCCACAGGGCTCAGCATCCGCCCCCCCGGCCCACACCTACAGTGACCAACCCCTGTGACCGCAAGAAGTGTGAGTGGCTCTGCCTGCTGAGCCCCAGTGGGCCTGTCTGTACCTGTCCCAACGGGAAGCGCCTGGACAATGGCACCTGTGTGGCTGTGCCCTCACCAACACCCCCACCAGATGGTATGCTCACACCCCTCCCCTGCCTCTCCCCCCGTGCCCCAGAACCCTCCTCCTTGCAGCCCCTGAATTCCTCTCTCCCTGGCTCTGCCCCCATGGTCCTTCCCGCAGCTCCTCGGCCGGGAACTTGTAACCTACAGTGCTTCAACGGTGGCAGCTGCTTCCTCAATGCACGGAGGCAGCCCAAGTGCCGCTGCCAGCCCCGCTACACAGGCGACAAGTGTGAGCTGGATCAGTGCTGGGAGCACTGTCGCAATGGGGGCACCTGCGCTGCCTCCCCCTCGGGTATGGCCTTCAGTTCTCCCACCAGGACTGCTCCTGGCCCCTTGACCCAGCCCCCCTACCCACTGGCCCCGCCTCAGGCAAATCCTCAGCCCCTGTCCCACCTTGCGCCACTGCTGCGTCCCCTCATGCCTCCTGTCCACACCCCCGTGTCCCATCCCTCTGCTACCTGCCTCCCACCTGGGGCCTTCCAGCCCTGTTCCTCTGCAGGAGGGCCAGGTGGTTCAGTGGGCCACAGGCCCACTCACACATCCTCTCCCACCAGGCATGCCCACGTGCCGCTGCCCCACAGGCTTCACAGGCCCAAAATGCACCCAGCAGGTGTGTGCGGGCTACTGTGCCAACAACAGCACCTGCACTGTCAACCAGGGCAACCAGCCCCAGTGCCGATGCCTACCTGGATTTCTGGGTGACCGCTGCCAGTACCGTGAGTCAGCCATCTCTGGGACCCAGGGGAGGAATGAGGGTCGCTGGGGGACCTGAGAGCCTAGGGTGGTAGCCACAGGGGTGGGTTCTAGGGAGGGAGGCCATTCTCAGCTCAGCCAGGCCCAAGTTGCTGGTGCTCCCCTGTGGAGGTGTCGGCACTTCCCCCGAGGTAGTGAGCCCTCTGGCACCAGGATTATTCAAGCAAAAGTAGTGTCCTGTCAGCATGCTCGGGGATGTCCTTGTACCCTGCAGTCTGTGATGTGGGGGCTGCCGGGGACTCAGGAGGAGGTAGGGATCATCCAAAAGACCTGGGGGCCCCCCCAAGTGTCTAGCTCACCCCACAACCTATAAGGACGTTCATGAGACTGGAACTTGAAGTACCTCCTTTCCCCCCACCCCAAACCACAGGACAGTGCTCTGGCTACTGTGAGAACTTCGGCACGTGCCAGATGGCTGCCAATGGCTCCCGCCAGTGCCGCTGTACGGCCTACTTCGAGGGGCCGAGGTGCCAAGTGAACAAGTGCAGCCGCTGTCTCAATGGAGCCTGCGTGGTCAACAAGCAGAGTGGGGATGTCACCTGCAAGTGAGTGGGGCCCCACAGTTGTGCCTGGCTAGACTCTGCCCTGTCCCAGCTCTACGCCCTCCGTCTGCCCCTCCCAGCCCTGCCCTGCCTCTTCCTCAGCGTCTCAGGCACCCCTCACCGGCCTCACGCCAGCCTCTCACTCCCTCCTACAGCTGCTCTGATGGCCGGGTGGCCCCCAGCTGTCTGACCTGCGATGGCCACTGTAGCAATGGCGGTTCCTGCACCATGAACAGCAAAATGATGCCTGAGTGCCAGTGAGTTGGGCCTCAGCCTCATCGAGGCCTAGACCATCCCCCTTGCCCAAATCTGAGCTCACTTCAGGATCCTGTGGCCCCTCCCCATTTCCCTGGCAGCCATGGCTGTGGAAGTCATGTCTGCTCAGCTCTGCTCTCCTGTCTGCAGGTGCCCACCCCACATGGCAGGACCCCAGTGTGAGGAGCAGGTGGTCAGCCAACAGCAGCCAGGACGTAGGTGGCAGGGGGTGGGAAGGCAGGGCTGCTGGGTCCTGGAATGGGGTGGGGTGCTTGTGCCTCCTGGCCTTTTGGACTGAGTCCCCCACCTCCTCCCCTCTAGATATGGCCTCCATCCTTATCCCTCTGCTGTTGCTGCTGCTGATGCTTCTGGTAGCCGGAGCAGTATTCTGGTACAAGCGGCGCGTCCGGGGGTGAGTTACGAGGAGTCTGAAAAATTCTGGTCATTCCTTTACCACCCTAGCCTTACCCCCCTAGAATCTCTACTCCTGTACTCCTGCCTCTCCCCAGGGCTAAGGGCTTCCAGCACCAACGGATGACCAACGGGGCCATGAACGTGGAGATTGGGAATCCCACCTATAAGATGTATGAAGGCGGGGAGCCTGATGATGTAGGGGGCCTACTCGATGCTGACTTTGCCCTGGACCCTGACAAGGTGGGCTGGGAGCAAAGAGGGGGTGACTTCCAGGGCAGGGGCAAGAGGTTATGGATGGGATGACTAAGGGTGTGGGGTTGGATGATGGAGTGGAGGTGTGGGTAGGGTACCTGGGCCATAGAGCCCAGACCCTGAGCCAGACCTGAACCCTCTGTCACCTTGCAGCCCACCAACTTCACCAACCCTGTGTACGCCACACTCTACATGGGTGGTCACGGCAGCCGCCACTCCCTGGCCAGCACGGATGAGAAACGAGAACTCCTGGGCCGGGGCCCTGAGGACGAGATAGGAGACCCTTTGGCATAGGGCCCCGCCCCATCGGACTTCCCCCAGAGAGCCTCCTGCCCCCTGCCAGAGAAGTACTTCAATGAGCCCCACTCCTGCCCAACAAGCCCTCCCCAGCCCTGCTGGGATGTATAAATGTAAAAATGAAGGAATTACTTTTTATATGTGAGTGAACAAGCGAGCAAGCGAGCACAGTATTATCTCTTTCCGTTTTCCTTCTGCCTGCTCCTCAGCACCCCTACCCCATGTTGCCTTCAGGGAGCTGGGACAGCAGGGCTCTGGGGGTTCCTTTGGCTTACAGGTATAAGGGGCCCTGCCCACCAAAATGCACCCCCACTGGGAGAGCTGGTGGTGCTGCCTTCCTTCCCCTCTTTGTACAAGACACTTTGTCAGGGCTCTCCCCTGTCATCCTCCCCCTTACTCCTCCCAACTCCTTGAGGGCTAGTTCTGGGGAGGGAGAGTCCTTCGCTGCCTCTGTCTGGAAGATTTGGCTCTGGCTGAGGTAGAAAGGAAAGGATGGAGTTTTTTAGTTTGGGGGAAGGCCATCCCATGCCCCAGCCCCCATTATAGAGGCACTTTTGAGATGGCCATACTCAATACCCCTCCCAGACAGCTCCCCCTTCTCCAGTGCCCCCACGGGGGCTCCCCGGGCTGGAGACTTTGGTAAACAGTCCCCCAGCCTCTCTTCCCCTGGGGAGAAGGAGGAGGTGGGGCACACCAAGGAAGGGTAAGTGGGTCGCCCCGTTTTGGGGACATGAACGTTTTAATAATTTTTTGCTGAATTCCTTTACAACTAAATAACACAGATATTGTTATAAATAAAATTGTTAAAAAAAAAAAAAAGAAAAAGAAAAGAAAGAGAAAGAAAATGCCACTTGTGTCTACCTATGAGTGCGATACTCTGTGAGCTGGGCTGTGCTTGCCTGCTGCAGCCACCAGAGGTAGCCCTAGTCTGTGCTGGAGGCAGGCTTGAGTCTGGTCTTCAGTACCCTTCTCTGAGCTCCCTCCCTCTCCATCTCCCTGTGGTAGAAGAAGGGGGTGGCACTGGACTTGACAAGAAAGACCTGCTTCTCCTGGGTGTGTGACCTTGAGCCAGCGACTTCACCTATCTGGATCTTGTTTTCCTCTGGCTCTAGGATACTAACTCCAAGATCTGTTTCTGTGCATTGTCACTTTTAGGGGACTCCACCAACCCTATCCAAAATGACCTCCCACAGTGAGAAATGCCAACATGAGAAATGGACATCCTGGGGCTGTGAAGGGCTTTATAATCCTTCAGGGTGGTCCTGTACAGCTCTCTGCCTGAGGTTGCTCTTGGAGCACTAACATCTCACACTTCATGGAAACTAACTAACCAGATGCCAAGAGTAGAATCCTGGATTCAGGAGAAGGGGGGACCCTGGAGTGAAGGAGAAGTCGGAAAACCAGTCTGCCAGGCCCCATGGGCCACCAACAGACCCAGCTCACCAATCATTTTAAACATCCCAGGGGTGGACAAGAAAGGACAGCTACAATCAAAGGGGTCCCAGGTCTACTTCAACCCCTGCCAAGAGAGGGGAACCTCTTACAGAAGATCACGCAGCTTTACACTGTCCAATACAGACACGGTTAGAGCCCCACTCTCCCCTCAAGAGCAAATACGAGCTTAGAGAGGGCAGCTACAAAGAACCCTTACCCAACTCCCAAAGGGGGAGCATTGCCTTTCATTACCCCTCCCTCCCTAGTTCAACTTCCTCAGTCTATTCCTCCTTTCTTGAGGAAGCTATGGGTCTAGGCACCTTTAAAAGCAAAACCCTCAGCCCTGAGATCCCATCTCCAACTTCAGTCTCCAAGCCAACTCTGAGATCCTCTACTGTCGCCGCGCTTCTCAGGGCCCAAAGGCCCCAAGGGCCCCGGGGCAGAGAGACCCTGCTGAGAAAAAAGGGGCATCCTCGTCGATTGTTGAGAGGGAGGCTTGTGCCCCCATCTATCCACCAGGTGGCGGACGCACTCCTGCGGCGCCGCTCATCCCGAAGCCCAGCACAGCCCCCTCCCCAACACTAATTATGCACCTGCGGGCGGACCCTAGCCCAACCTCTCACTTGCTTCCCTCAGGCTATTCTGCCACACCCCCTCCACCCTCCTCCAGCCGGCTCTCTCCCTCCCTCAGCGCCTGCCTGCTCCCCCCACAACACCACCACCAGCCCCACCCCCTCACTCCCTCTGCCAGCCGTGCATCTGGCGCCCCCGGGGAGCCACTGTTTCTCTGCCTGTCGCCTCAAGATCCTGGGCAAAGCGAGAGGGGCTCCCGGCTGCGGCTTGGAACGCACACTCCTCCCTCTGCATCCTCCCTCTGCCCTCCAGGACCCACCAGGAGAGGGTCTACCAAGAGGCAATCCTGGAAAACTCCCCACCTGGCAAGGAGGGCAGAGGCGGCCTAAGAGATGAAGAGACAGGAGCAGAAGCAATATAGACAAAATGAGAAACAGATACAGAAATGGAGAGATACAGGGACAGAGGCAAAAACCCAGAAAGGGGAGGAGTGTGTGTGTGTGTGTGTGTGTGTGTGTGTGTGTGTGTGTGTGTCTGAGATTGCAGCAAAAGGAGGAGAGGTGGGGTGGGTCAGGACTCCAGAAGATGAAGACCCTAGTGATGGGTTTCTGTCCTGGGCACTATAGGCCTGGGTGTGCCCACTGCCCCGTCCCACTGCTGCAGCCCCTAGGTTTGGAACCCACCCGAGCTCAGGATTCTGGTTGGAGCCTTGGAGCTTTGGGCCTTGGCCACTCCTGCTCCCTCCTGCCTCTCTCCTCTCTGCCCCACATGCACCCAGGTTCCTTTCTCCTGGCTACTGTCCGTCTCTCTCTGTGTGTCTCTGTTTGCTTCATCTTCTCATTATCCCTGATCTGTGTGTGTGTGTGTGTGTGTGTGTGTGTGTGTGTGACATTCGTATATCTATCTGTCTGCATGTGTCTGGGCTTGTCTTTAGGACTGCCAGTGCCAGTGCACATCTGTGTGTGTGTCCATCTCTGCCTGTGGATGTTGGCCTCTCTACGAAGGCAAGAAAGCAGGGATAGGCTCTGAGTACCTGGTTGGGTTTAGTTGTCTCTTGGTGCGAGTGTGCATTTGTCTGTCTCTGTGTGCTCCTGTGTGTGTGTAAACCAAGTGTGTCCGTCTGTGTGTCTTTGTGCCTCTAGTGTGTGCTGATCTCTGCATGGATGTGTTTCACTCTTCCTGTGTGCTCACCTGTATGGTATGGCTTGCTCTTGTGAAAGCATCTGCGTGCATGCCTGGGGTGGGGGTGTTGGTGTCTCAGAGCATGTGCCCGTCTCTATCTCTCTGCTTGTCCCTATCTCTAGTTGTCTAGGTGTCGGTCATACCACAACCTCAGCCACAGCCTCACTGCATAGCAACAGCTGACAGATGAAGATTCCCGGGCAGGAGAGAGAGAGAGACTGGGGGAGGAAGAAACAGTGAAGAAACAGCCAAGAGCATAGGGACAGAGACAGGGCTGGAGCTGGGGACAGAGACAAGGACAGAGACATAGGAGCAAGGAGACAGGGATCCAGAGGAGCTGATGGTGAAAGATGGGGCAGTGAGAGGGAAGGGATAGAGATTGCACCAAAAGGCCGGGCAGGCGGCGCTGAGGGGGACTTCCTGCCCAACCCCCACGCAGGGGTCAGCGGGGGGCGAGGGGCAAAGGTGAACGGCCGGTCTAGCGGAGGTGCCCTGGGGGCGGGGGTGGGAGCGGCGGGCGCCGTTTGTCAGCCCTATTGACAGACGTGATGGGGTTTCCGTCCGTGATCAATGATTCTCATCTCCGGGCCGAAAGAGCCGCGGGGCGCCCATCCATCCCCGTCAGCGCCGCGCGGGAGCAGCTGCCCGAGACCCCGCCCGCCTTCACCTCGGCCCCGGCCCTGCTCCTGCCCAGGGACCCACCTTGGCCCGGAGCACCGAGGGACACCGGTCGTGCTGGGCCCTTTGGGAACACCGTTCTGGAGCTCAAGCCCCACGCCCTGCCCTAGTCCTCATCCGTGCACAGACCCAGACCCTTGGTTCATGGTCCCCGAGCCCCGCCGCCCTCTCTACTTCGCACCTGGGCCGGGGGCGTGTCCGGGGCGTGTCGGGTTGAAAGTCACCTTCGGTGCCCCCAGCCGGGCGGGAGGGGGCGCGCGGGGTGCGGCCGGGATTGGAGCGCCGCGGAGCCCCGCCCCCGCCCGCCGCCCGCCGCCCGTGTCGGACCCAACTTTCTCCCCCGCCCGCGCCCCGCCCCCAGCGCCGCGCTCGCTGCTAGCGCTCAGTCCGCGGGCCGCGCCGCCGCTCCGCCGCTCCGGCAGCTACCCCGCGGCACGCCAGCCCGGAACCCCTTGCTCCCGCCTGGCTCCGGCCTGCCCCGGGACCTGACCCACCCGCCCCGCTCGCCGCCCAGGAAGATGCGGCTGCTCCCGGAATGGCTTTTCTTGCTCTTTGGCCCGTGGCTCCTGAGGAAGGTAAGAGCAGCAGGGCTGCAGCGCGAGCGCGGGGTCCGGCATGCGAAGGTCCCAGAGTGCGAGGGGTTCCGTGCGCCCGCCCCGCCCCCAGCGTCCCAACTTTGCGCCGCGTGGAGGACGCGGACAGACAGACTCCCCAGTGCAGGACAGGCGCGCTCCCAGTGCAAGTTGGCTGAGGGTCGGGGACTGGGGCAAGGGTGGAGGCCCGACTCGGATCTGGCTTCGGGCGCGGCGGGGGAGGGGACTAAGCCCGACCCGCGAGTGCGCCAGACAGAGCGGGAGTGCGAGACAGACAGACAAGCCAGCAGGGTGTCAGCCTTGCCGCCTTTCCGCGCCAGTCTCGCTCGCCTCCCTCTCTGTCTGTCCTTCCACCCCTCCACTCGTGCCTTCCCATTTCTCTTTGCACTTGTCACCATGCCAGGTGGGCACTGTGTTCCGAGCATACACGGCTCCAAAACACGCGCGCACACACGGACGCACACAGATACTGCCGAACTTGGCTACAGTCTCCCATCATATTTCCCGCGGAGACACCATCTCCCCTGAACAACCTCACAGACACACCCCTCTCTGGTGCCGGCTGATAGGGGTGGGGGCTGTCTGGAAGGGGAGTCTCTCTTCCCGTCCCCTCCAAGGCCCCACCTCCCGAGGCGGCCTTTTTTCCCTGACGCTCTGGGGCGAGGACCCAGAGGCTAAGGGGGCCCAGACTTGATCTGCCTTCCTCCTGACTTGGAGGCTTCAACTCATGTACACGGTGTGCTCATCTGTGCTGGTGTGAACTGTGTGAGGCAGCGTGTGCACCTGTGTGCATGCATGTGGGGGGGCAGACTCGGATGTCTCCATGCTGGGGACCGGGGTGCATGTGTATGCTGGTATGGTGTGTTGTGTTGCCTTTGAAGGAGTGAGTGCAGGTGCCTGCTTCACAGTGCAGCCATCTGTGCCCCGCTGTGTGTCCCACACTCGGGACCGAGGCCCTGGCCCCCTGTCTCCTTCAATCAGCTCCCCTGCCCATGATTTTCCTGTTTCCTGCACCCCGACCTACATAGTTTAGGGGCAGGCAGGTGGTTTCCTAAAACCCTACTCCCTGCACCCTATCCCCAGCCCCTGCAGAGTCGGGAAGGGGTGTAGTTCTCCCTTCAACATTTGAATCTCCATCTGCTCAGCCAAATCGCTCTCAGCAGCTCCAGAAGGGCAGGGGCTGCCCAGTGAAGCTGGCTATTGAGTTCCCTGATTCTCCCAAACCTGCCTGGTGACCTTGAGGGGCTGGAAGGTGGGCAGAGGAGCCCCCTCTTCAGAAACTGCTCCCACTAGCTAGAGCTTCTTTTGGGCTTGCTGCCCAGCTCTGCCCTTAGAGGACTGCAGTGGGGCGGGGGGGGGGGGGGGTCTGTGCCCCACAGCCTACTGTGTGTGAAGGCCTGGCGGAGAGGATGGGAGGGATGGTACTCCCCACCCCTCCTTTCTACTTCCTCCCACTCTCCTCTTCACTCTCCCCATCACATAAACTCCCCTGTGGACAGATCTGGTTTAATTTCCTTTGCCCCCTGAAGGGGAATGAAACATCTGGTGGAGACTTGAGGGAGAGTAAGCACGAGGACGTGAGTAATGGGGATGTAGCTGAGTGTATGTGAGCTGCAGCTGTGGGCCTCTGTGTTGGGAATCAGTGGGGCGGGGGGGAGTGTATCTCCCATTTAGTCCAGCTTGTGTGTTTGTGAGAACCTGTGTTTACTTGTGTATACAGACTGTGGGTGTGAGAATATTTACTTGTGGGGGTATATGTGTAGAAAGATGTGTCTGAGTATGTGCGTTTGTCCACACTTGTGAGTATGTCATGTGCCAATGTGTGTACCCCAAGGTGGTACATCTCCAGTGCATCTGTGTGCTGGGGCCCATGTGTTGCCTGTATGAGTCTCCAGGGTTTGAGAGTGTGTATCTACGTGCTTATGGTTTTGAGTACATTTGATTGTGGGATTGCAAACGTCAGGATGCGTTTGTGTATCTGAATGTGGCTCAGGGCTGTATGTATGTGTGTGCGCTCAGGGCTGTCTCACTGGCAGGGTTGGCAGTGGATGGACACTGGATAAGAGGCTGGTGGGGGACAGTTTACAGGACAGCTCTTTGGGAAACCCTAACTGTCCATGATACGATGACCACATAACAACCCTGCCTTCTCTCATTCTGTTTACTTGCCCCTCCTCCTGAAGCTCATTCTCCTTTCTCTTTGCTCAGGGCTCCTGGTCATCTCTCAGGGCCTGGGACTCCTGCCTTCCACTGGCTCTGGGGCCCTGCCCTTTGGGCCAGGCCTTCTTCAGTATCTTTCTAATACCGTCTGGTATCTGACTCTTCTCTCTCTCACTCTCTCTTTCTCTGTGTGTGTCTTCCCCACCCCTTGCCAAAGCAGCTGCCTACTGGGAGAAGCAGCAGGCAATCAATAGTCACTAATCACTAATCACTAATTACTAATTAGTTGGGGGAGGGCAGGGGTGGAACCCTGTGGGACCTTCCAGCTCTATCATGCCTCGGGGAAGGATTAAGCCGGAGTCTCCAGTCTCTGGAGCCTGCTGGCCCTGGCCATGTGTCTAGCCTACCCCATCCCATCATCTGCTCTAGCCCCCCAGCTAATCTCTGGCTGGGCCACTTAGGCACGGTGCAGCCTGGACTAGAGCCTGGAGCTGTTGGTGGGGATTTGGGGGTAATCAGGGCCGCAGCTGGGCTAGGGGCACAGGAGAGGAGCAGCGCTTTGACAGCTCCCTTGGGCCCAAGCCTGCGAGTGCAAGTGCGGGAGGGGTACCTGCTGGAAAGGATCTAGAGGGTCTCCAGTGGGGCTGGGGGAAGAGCTGGAGATCCAGGACAGGATGACTGGAGAAGATGTGAAGTAATTAGGGAACAGAAACAAGGTAGAGAAGGGTCATTAGGGTCAGAGACGGAGTCATTGGGAAGGGGAGAGATAAACGGTGAAAGAGACTAGGTAAGCGGAGGGGGCATTGCAGGAGTCAGAGATGAAGTCATTGGCAGAGATCGACAACTTTGGAGGAAGCTTCTCAACTCCACGTGGGCGGGGCCCAGGAGGGGGACAGGATAACAGAGAGAGGGCAGAGTCTTGTGGGAGGGGTCCCAAGGCTCAGGCATTGCCCGGCAGAGTGGGGAGTCGCGAGGTGTGGGGTGGGGAGCAGGGAGCTCTGCTTTGAGTGCTGGAAATTGGCGAGTCTCCCCCTCTCCCTCGCCTGCCCCTCCTCCACCTCCACCCCGCCCACTCCCCCTCCGGCTCCGGCTTCGGGAAATTACATCGCAGCTCCAGCTCCGCGGCTCCCACCACCCCCCTCACCGCGCCCTGGAGCCCGCGCCTTTATAGGCACATTTATTGCAATAATAAAGTGAGGCGCGGGGCGGGGGGCGGGGGGCGCCGTTCCCGTGGGGACCGCGTCGGCTCTAGGAAGCAGGGAAATAAAATAAAATAAAATAAAATCAAAATTCAGATAACGGTGAGCCTTGCGCTGCAGGCAGAGAGCAGGCGGGCAGGCGGAGCTGAGGGGGAGGGGTGCCCGGCCCAAGGGCAGAGCTGGCCCCACCAGCGGTCCCCACCCCCTCTCGCTATAGTGAGGTTTGGATGGAGGTATCTGTGCCTCCACCTGCCTGGCCCCCTCTCATAGCCCAATCTTGCTCTTCTGCCTTTTCCTCTCACTTGTCTCCCATACCTGTCCTCAGCTCCTGTCTTCGTCCCTTTCTCCCACCTCCTTCCTTGTCCTCGATTTCCTGTTCCAGTCCCCATTCACCTTCCCCATCCCCACCCCCTGGGTCTCTGCGTCTCTCAGCATCCCTGTTTCTGCTCAATAACCATGTCCCATTCCCCATTCCTGTTCCCACCCGCATCCAGTCCCCATCCCCACCTCCGAGTCCCCATCCCATTCTCATTCCTGCCCATCCCTCATCCACCATCCCTGTCCTCCCGCATCCTCATTTTGGTTCCCACCCCATTCTGTCCCCTCTCTTCATTTCCCTGGTCCCTACCCCATCTGCATCCCTGTCTCTGCCCATGCCTGTCCACCATTTCTGATTTCCTCTTAATTCCTGTTCCCATGCTTCATCCCTGTTCCTACCTTTGTTTCATCCTCATCTCTGCACCCAGTACCTGTGCCTTCTAGATGCAGGTTTGCATTCCCACTCCCCCTCCATATCTGTTCCAGTCCTCACCCCAGCCTGTCCTGTCCACCCTACCTCTGACTTCACCCCCATCTCAATCCCTGGTTCTCAGCCAGACCCCAGCTACTCCATCCTGTTCTGACTGCAGTGCCCCCTCCTCTTTCTAGGTGCAAGAGCTCAGTACGCTCTTCCCTCCTCATCCCCAACCCAGGCAGGGAGCACTGTTTCTTCTCCAACCACAGGGTGCTGTCCCTTCCCCCGTCGGAATCCTGAGCGGCCCCGCCTGACCCAGGCAGCAGGAGAGAAGCTACCGACCAGTCTGGAGGCCCCGGGGAGGTGCACTCTGCAATGCGGCTGGGGGGCTAACAATCTGATCCTCAGCCCCCCATCCCTCACCCCCCCACCCGCTTTCCCAGCAGTCCCATCCCAAAAGAGCCCCCTCCCCCAGTGGAGTTTGTTCAGCAGCAAGAGGCAGCCTCAACTCCCCTCCAGTGCGTGGGCTCGCTGCCTTGGGGGCAAAGAGCTCCTGGCTCGGCTCCCGCCCCCCCCCACCATGGGCCTGGAAGCACGCCCGGTGAAGCTCACCCCTCACCCTCCTCTCTGTCTGCCACAGAACACCTCTGCCCCCCAGCCCACAGCCCGGCTAGCTTCTCCCCTCCGCAAATGTCATCGTGCTCAATTAGCTTAATTAAACCAGCTCTGGAGCAAGGGGGACCCCTCCTCGGACAAAACCCTGCTCTCACTTTCAGTCCTAGAGGGGGAGGGACAGTACCATGATTCTGGGCAAAGAGGGGCTCCCTTGTCACCCTGCTTTGCCCTCACTCCCACCCCCACCCACAGTTGGAGACAGACAACCTGAAGGATAGAGGGAAATAACCACAGAGACAGACAGAAACAGGGAGAAAAACAGAATCATGAAAGGAGAAAATTAGAGACAATGAAGAAGAGACTGAGAGGAGAGTGGGGAAGAGAGAGAGAGAGAGAGAAAGAGAGAGAGAGAGAGAGAGAGAGAGAGCAAAACAGTGAAAAAGGGAGAGCGAGAGAGGGAGAGCAAGCCGGCGAGCAAGGAAGCCAGAGGGAGGATTTGATTTTATTTTATTCCATGTTCCCATTTCTCGGCTCGTTTCCTCGCAGACTCTTGCCCCTCCCTGTCCGACACCCCCACAAGGTCGCTTTGTCCGCCCCCCCCCAACTCTTCCCTTTTATCATAGCTGTTTCCTGGGCAGGTGGGGGGTGCGGGTGCTCAAAGCCCGGGGATTTGCCTGGATCAGAGAAGCATAGACAGCAATTTGTCTGGGATCAGAGGGGAGATACCCGGCACCCTTCACAGCCCAGCCAAAACTGCTTCCCTGTCCCAGCCCCTGACTGGGAGGGTGCAGGACTTCGGGTGCTGCTGGGGTGTGCTAGGGGCGGGGTGGCTTGGAGACATTTGGGGTTGTAGCTGCAGATTGTGGGGACCGATGGAAGCTCCGGGAAAAAGCAGTGGTTGGGCCCAGAGGGGTGAGAAGTTAGGTGTTAGAGTTCAAATGGTGCCCCCCCCAGCCCCACCCTTAGACTTTCTCTGGAAGCTTCACACACTTCATCTTCCAATGCCCTCCTCTGAGCTTGGAGCTCCAGCTCTGCCCTCTCAAAGCCCACCTCCTGGCGGGGGCATTGGCCGCTCCTCCTAGGAGGCCTTTCCTCCCTCCCCCTGCGGCCTAGGACCCCTTCCCCCAGTGCCTCTCAGTCTCACCCTCCCGGTGTTAACTGCCTATTCAAGCTTGTCTGTCTGAGTCAATCACTCTTGCCTCCCCCGACCCTCTCACCTGAGCTGGGAGGAGGCATGGATGGCAGGAGGAATGGGGGGGCCGATAAATATGTATGATGAGCGGGTGTCGCTGCATGAATAGCCCAGGATCGCGGCCTGCAGGGGTGGGGACCAGGCAGCGGAGAGTCTAGCCCCGCAGCCTGACTCTGCTGTTCCTGTCCCCTGTAGACTCGTATATACAAATGGGTGTGTGCAAACAGAGGGTGACACCCACCCGTGCTGACAGGCCTCTTTACCTACCCAAAGATCAGCCAGCAGGGACCATTCATATACAACTCACATGCACCTCCTCAGGGGGGAACACAGTGAGCACACTTGTTCTATCATTGTGGATATACTGACACACACCCTTTAGAAAGAGCTTGACACATGGACACAAGATGATAGGTCACACAGGAAAAGTGACACACCTAAAGAGTCACACACAGCCACCCTCAGACATACAGCCAACCTTGGCATACAACCCCAAACTGATACTCAGCCTCAATCAGATTAACACACGTACACACAGCCAACCCAGGCACATATACAACCCAGGCACACATACATAACCTCCACAGACTGACACAGCAGACATTCAGCCACCACAAGCAGGAAGACACACATACACAGCATCCTCAGACTGACACACATGGGCATACAGACAGACGTACACAGTCACCAGGGCCACACACAGAGCCACCCACCCTGCACAGACACCGCAGGCAGACACACACTCATCACCATAGGTAAACACACAAATACACATCACTCCAGGTAGACAGACATGCAATACAATCATCCCAGGCTAACAGAAACACAACCACCCCAGACTGATACACGCAGTACTCCCTCCCCCAGTCTGAACCCACACACCCACACACAGTAAGAGCCACACTAACGGCCACAGCTAGCACAGTCTGACTGACACACTCTGACACACACACAGCTCCTCTCTCTCACGCCCCTTACTGGAGCAGCATATCCATATTTCTTCCTCTTGCTCTCACCCGTCTTTTTCACTCCCGGCCACCCCCACCCCCCCACCCCCAGATAATTGATGGCTTGGGCCTGGCCCCGCTGCTCCTGCCTCTCGATCTATCTTGTACTCGCGCCCAAGCTGTCTCCCAGATCGCCGCCACCTGAGACAGGAGGAGACGGGTAGGGGCGGGCCAGGGCGGCTCCTCCTGCCTGCCTCTGAGCCCAGAGAACCACCAGGAGCCACTTCTCCCCCACAACTGCCAGAGCACTGGAGACTGGGAGGGGTAGTGGAGTAGCCCCCAAGTCTCAACCCACATGCCCAGACTCTCCACTGCTCTCCTCATCTCTGCCGGTTTCCCGTGCCCCTTCCTGCAAGGGAGTAAAGGCTGAGGCTTAGGTGGGGGCTCTAGTCTCAGCAGAGGCCTTGGGAGGTCTTCACCTCTTTCTTAATGCTGGATGTTGACAGCGGTTATGGCCTCGCTTGCCTGAGTCCAGCTCCTCCCTGGCCCATCACTCTGGACCATCTAGGCTCCAGGCTGGAGGAAATGGAGCCCAGGACCCCAGCTCCACTCCCTATTCAAACCCACACTGGCTTGGGCTTTCTCAGCTGCATCAGAGTTCTGGAAGAACATAAGGATTCTCAGTGTCATTTCACAGATGTAGAAACTGAGGCCTAGATAGGTGAAGTGACTTGGCCAACACCACATACATAGCTTGGTAGGGCTGCAGGTCTATTCCAATGCACGCTCCCTGAACCACTGCCGGCGACTGCCGCATTCCATTTGGTCTCCTAAGGACTTTTTGAAAGGGGCTGGTGTGGGTAGGGATCTGGCGGGGTGGTCAGGGACAACCCCAGCGTCTCTTTTTCCTCCTTATTCTGTGTTCACAGGTCGTCAGTGCCCAGATACCGGAGTCCGGGAGGCCACAGTATGTGGAGCTGCGCCCCGCAGCGGCCGGAGGGGGCGTCCCTGGCCAACAGCTCCCAGCGCCCAGGTCTTCCGACGGCCTGGGCACCGCTGGCTCCTGGAGCTGGGCGTGGCCCGCTAACCACACCACCGCACTGGCCCGGGCGGGAGCGGCGGGAGCGTTGCCAGCGCCACGCACCAAAAGAAAGCCGTCTATCAAGGCGGCCCGCGCCAAAAAGATCTTTGGCTGGGGAGACTTCTACTTCCGGGTGCATACCCTCAAATTCTCGCTGCTGGTGACCGGCAAGATCGTGGACCATGTGAACGGGACTTTCAGCGTGTACTTCCGCCACAACTCGTCCAGTCTGGGCAACCTCAGCGTCAGTATCGTGCCGCCCTCCAAGCGTGTTGAGTTCGGGGGCGTCTGGCTGCCCGGCCCCGCTCCCCACCCTCTGCAGTCCACCCTGGCCCTGGAGGGGGTGCTCCCTGGGCTGGGGCCCCCGCTGGGGCTGGCGGCCACAGGGTCAGGGTTAGGAGGTACCCTTGGGGGAGCGCTGGCGGGCCCACTTGGGGGCTCGCTCGGAGTGCCTGGGGCCAAAGAGTCACGAGCTTTCAATTGCCACGTGGAGTATGAGAAGACAAACCGTGCGCGTAAGCATCGCCCGTGCCTGTACGACCCATCCCAGGTGTGCTTCACCGAGCATACGCAGAGTCAGGCTGCCTGGCTCTGTGCCAAGCCCTTCAAAGTCATCTGCATTTTCGTCTCTTTCCTCAGCTTTGATTACAAACTGGTGCAGAAGGTGTGCCCAGACTATAACTTCCAGAGCGAGCACCCCTACTTTGGATAGTGCGCCCTTCCCTCGGCCGGGCCCTGAACTTCCCGCCAAATCCCGGCCTCCCTAAGTGGGACCCCTCCCCATGCCCCGCAAGTCCTGTGGCCGCATCCACCCTTCCCTTCTGGAAGCGGAGAGGAACAGCCCTCCCGGGGAACATCAGCCGGCGTGAGTCCCCTTTTCCTTTTTGGGAGTGCCTATGAGGCTGGTAGTTCCCTCAGCTACACCCCAAAGTGGAGGGGCATAGCGCAGTCCAGAATAGGCGGTTCCAGCGTCCCCTGCATCCACATTGGGTCCCCTTTACGCTCCTGACGCTGGGCTGGACATTCCCTTTGACCACAGCTTTAATAATGCCTGGCCTGGCACCGTCATCTTACCCTGACTTTATTGCCCCCAGGCGCTCGTCTTCCTGCTCCACCCTGTTCCCACGTAAAGACTAAAGAAGTATAAGCTGCGGCCTATCCTCATTCCCTTCTGCCTGCCGTATGCCTGTCCCCTTTCCCTCAAACTCCAATTAGGGTAGCGAAAGCAGACTCCTGGGTACGTGATGGACTCCAGCCCCTGCCCTATGCCTGCCTCCTTCCTGTCGCTGTAGTCCTGGTCCACCTGCCCCTTTCCCGGTTGCTTCCTCTCCGTGATATTTTTTCTACTCCAAAACAGTCGAGAAAGGAAACAAAATAAAGTGAAATCCAATACGAGTATGTGTGAGACCTTTGTAGGGAAGGGGAATGATGTGGGTTTATGTCTGGCAGAGACCTGGCCAGGGCCTCCTCCCGGTCCCCCCCGCGACTCGCGGGAAAACAGGCAAATATTAATGGACCTAGCACCTTGGAGGTCATCCGCGACGACATCAGACAGAGCTGAGGACGACCTTTGGGGTATGAGATAGGTAGCAGTTAGGATGGGGATTAAACCTGAGAGGGGACTGCCGGCGGACTAGTTGGCACGACTTGGGGGCGGAGGTATAGACCTAGAACTCCCATTCAAGGAGACGCAGGGACAGCGTGAGCAGAGCGCTGACTACCTGCTAAGCGCCGCGGGGCTAGCGGGAGGCGGCAGGTGGGGGAGGGCGAACGGTGTTTGCAGCATCTGGAGTCATCGATCTTCCTTTTCCTTCCTAATTTCGTGGGCGCTGAGTTTGCAGACGGATGAGGGTGGGAGGGAGGGAGGCCTGAGACGAGGGGGTGGGGGAAGGGACGAGCACGAGTTTGGAGAGCCGGGCCTGGTCGTCGCCGCCGCCGCCTGCAAACGAGGCCCCCTTCAGCCAGCTGCCCACCGTCCTCACCCCCGCCTCTAGCTCCCTCCAGCAGCCGCGGCTGCTAATTTTATCCGCCCCCAACCCTTGCCCAGGCGTTAATTGGCTGCGGCTTCATTAGCAGTTCTCAAGCTCAGCCTCCCCCCACCCCTCGGGACCACCGACTGGGACGAGGGAGAGGGTATGGACGAGCTGCGGCATCGAACGACGCCTCCTTGGCCTTGAGTCCTGGGTCTAGGTGACGACTCGGAGAGGACAGTGTTCTCCAGGGAATTGCCCACTGGCTCCAGCGGGAAACTGAGTCAAAGGTGAGTGTGACCCAGACATGCCTGGGAGTGAATAGTCGGTAAGGAGAAAATAAATATTGGATGGATGGATGGATGATGGATGGATAGGTGGATGGATGAATAACAGGGTCAACTGAAAAAAGGAGGAAGGTAGGAAGTGGTTCTGGGTCAGAGATTGGAGGAAGGAGAATAACGCAGCAGATTCCTAACACAAGGCCTATTGCTGCAAAGAACTGAGAACACTTGGGGCTAGAGTGGGAGGGAAGGAGGTTAGAGTTAGGGGGGACTTCTGAGGCCTTGGTATGAGAGCCAAATGGGAATGATTGGAATTAACAAGTTAGCCCATCTGTGCTGCAGTTTCCTCACTTGTAAAGCAATAATAAAATAGCATGAGATTAAATGATACTTTGCATGTGAACTTGCTTTGTGATGAATTGTTCTCCCCGCTTTCTTTGACACAAATCTGCCTCCTCCAAGACCATCCTCTTCTCCTATTTCTCCTCCTCTCCCCCCATTTCCTCTTTGAATATCTGGATAGCTGAGAGCAGAGTGAAGTGCCCT
The DNA here is from genome assembly GCF_964194185.1 of Rhinolophus hipposideros. NCBI lineage: Eukaryota > Metazoa > Chordata > Mammalia > Chiroptera > Rhinolophidae > Rhinolophus > Rhinolophus hipposideros. The sequence goes on from NC_138055.1 coordinate 56,698,275, forward strand.
GCCTGTAATTGTACTTGCTGCATTTTGTGACCTGTTCACTTCTTGATGTCCCAGCACTCAGTGATCTATGCTTGTATCTCCAGGGCTATGGCATGCCTGGCACAGAGTAGGAGCTCAATACATCTGCTGAATGAATGAATGAATGAATGAATGAATGAATGAATGAGTGAATGAATGAATGTGTAATATTGCTATGTGAGGCAATATTGCTATGTGAGGTTCATTGCTTATCAGAATTATTGAGGAGAGGTTTCATTGTGTGTAAGCACGAGTGGGCAAATGCCCACTACTCTTTAAGATCCACTGAGGATCAAATACATGGTGATGGAAGGAGAACTGACTCTGGGTGGTGAACACACAGTGGGATTTATAGATGATGTAATACAGAATTGTACACCTGAAATCTATGTAATTTTACTAACAATTGTCACCCCAATAAATTTTTAAAAAAGACAAGGAAAAAAAGATCCATTGAATTAGAACCTCTGAGGAGAGAGGCTCCACACTCATATGTTTATATCATATTTCCCAACCAATTCTGATGTCCAGGTTTGGGAACCTACACCTGGAGGGATCAGTGAGTCCCTCCCCCAAAGTATGAGTCCAGAGGAAGTCAGGTTGAAAGGAAGATCCCTTCCAGTTCCAAGGATCCATAACCCTGGGGATATAAAAATAGTTCACTGACTGCTAGGGTGGCAAGAGGTGAACAGGTAAAATTCAACAAGTGTAATGACAGGACGGGGCATCTCACTCAGCTCCCAGATATCTCAGGAGAAGGAGGAGAAGGCCAAGGAGGAAGCAGGTTTGTCAGTCAGAGGAGGAGGGGGTAACCATACATCCCAGAGTATGTTTACATACAAAGCCTCTTTTAATCCCACCACATCTTATTTATTTACAAGTGAGGAAACTGAGGCTCAGATAGGCTAATTTGCTAATTAATCCCAGAGCTGGAACTTGAACTTAATGTCTCTCACCCTTCCAAACCAGGTAACCAGGTGCCTTCCAGTGCATCATGGCTGTTGAGCTTGTATAGGAGTCTTTGTATTTCCCAGAGTGCCTAATAATACTAGGTATTCAGTTGGCATCCAATAAATGGTTGTTGTCTGAATAAAAGGAAAAAAAAAATCCTGAAGAGCTCCAGCACAGTGAGATGTGGCGGTACTGGATCTCTTTACTTTCTAGCAGGAGCCTCTGATCCTGGGGCTACAGACTGGAAATGACGCGGAAGAAAGGTGGAAAAACTACAATTCCCAGAAGACCATAAAGGTGTCACCTCACGCATGCGTAGGCTCCTCCCCTTAATACCGTGGCTTCTTGGGCCGCTCTTCTCGCGCACGCGCTCTTGGATCAGTCTTTTTCCGACCCCTCTGCTTCCCGCGACCAGAGTTGGTGGCTGGACCTCCTGAGACCTCGGGTTGCGATGCTGTCCTTCTCTTTGCTCTGGAGGACTCAGGTAAGAATGGGGCTCCGGAGACTGGGCAACTAGTAGAAAGCAAGCTCCCTTCCTACCGTAGTTCCCATTCACAAACTTTGGGGTTCCCCTGGCTTTTCCACGCACATGGTCTGGGTCCTCCAGGAGATGACGCGCAACTAGGATTCCCTGAGACCCCCGGGTGCGCGTGAGGTAATTGGGGGCCCCTCCCCTCCCCATTCTGGTAACCAGATGCCCCAGGGCATTGTGACCATCCATTCCACGTGGCATTAAGGGAAAGAAGTGCACCGGGTGCCTCGTGGACCCGAACGAGTAGGGTTCCTGGCCTGGACAGGCAAGCTGAGCCTTTCCTGCCCGCTCCGAGCCATGCAGATGATGCAACCGAGCGCCACTGCTTGCATCAGGGGTTAATGGGCTGAAAGGAGATGAAAAGAGGGCCGAGCAAAGGACAGGATGTGGGTATTGGCTTTCCTGCCAGCAGACCCCCCACCCCCACTCCTCTTCCCGAGGTCCTGCTAAAGGTCAGCTCCGCCTCCTCCATTGTTCTGAAAACCACTTCTGTAGTGTCCCTTGAAACTCGGCTTCCCCCCCCCCACTGGAGTATCAGTTTATGGCGGTCCTACAGGGAAGACCCTTTGGTTCCTGTGGGGGGGGAGGTTCTGGAACCTCTAGCTTCCTGAAGACAGACTTTACCCTGTGGCTTTGCAGAGTGGTTCATGGGTCAAGATGGAGGAAGATTTTGAGGTGAGGTGAATGGACTGAACGAGAACCACCCCCTGGACATTGATCTCAAGCTTGGCTCTAGAACTGGCTTTTGAAGGTGGGGTGGGGAAAACTGGAACAGGAAGGCTGGACAGCTAGCTGCTGGGTTTGAAGCCAGAGGGCCCAATAAGCATAGCTGAGAGTTGTTGGGAGACTGTTTATCTGGATGCTTTTATTTGACCCTGGCTTTTCCTCCCCAGCCTCTGCAGAGATGTGCTCAGCTGGTCAGGATGGCCGTAAGGTGCCAACACAGTGAGGCAGCCCAGACCCAGACCGGAGAAGCAACCAAGGGCTGGACAGGCCAGGAGAGTCTGTCAGACAGTGACCCTGAGATGTGGGAGCTGCTGCAAAGGGAGAAGGACAGGCAGTGTCGAGGCCTGGAACTCATTGCCTCAGAGGTGGAGTCTGGGGAGGGGTTCAGGGCTTGGGCCACCATGGCTGCAAGAAGTAGCAGGTCATCTTACTGCTATTTCTCCAATCTCCCTTTCAAACTCAGTGCCTTCCTGCTGTGCTTTATCTCCCGCTCTTCTTAGTTTCCTCTGAAGCAAAGGCAGGGCCAGTCTGGGTTATGGGATGGGGGCATTAGAGAGCTTCCAGAGCTTTCCAGGGACCCTACAATCGAGTCTGGTCCCTACCCCTCCCAAGGGAAAACAGGAACCTGGAAGCACAGGTGGAGAGGTGGCCTTGCTGGGGAGACATGTCATGGCAGCTGGGTTTCTGAGGATGCTGTCTTTGGCCCTGCTCCAGGCCTGGCAAGGACCCCCCAAATGAACGGAGCTTTCTGGAGAGCCCAGCTCCTCCCAAGCCAGGACTCTAGCAGGGTGGACTGTAGGGGTCCACGGAGAGGGGCTTAGTATCTTCTCACATTGCCCTCCCCCCACCAGAACTTCTGCAGTCGGGCTGCGCTGGAGGCCCTGGGGTCCTGTCTGAACAACAAGTACTCGGAGGGTTATCCTGGCAAGAGGTAAGGGATGGCCCAGAGGGCTAGAGGACAGCCTCAGGGATGGTGTTCCCAGTGGCGGATAACTGCCTGTACCCTCCCAGTGCATTTAGAGGAGTGGCCTTCCCTGTCCTTTGCTGCTGGTCAAGGGATGGTGGAACCCTTTCTCTGTGCCCTGATATGCCCCCCTCCCATGGCAGGTATTATGGAGGAGCAGAGGTAGTTGATGAAATCGAGCTTCTGTGTCAGCGCCGGGCCTTGGAGGCCTTTGACCTGGATCCTGCACAATGGGGAGTCAATGTCCAGCCCTACTCTGGGTCCCCAGCTAATCTGGCCGCCTACACAGCCCTTCTGCAACCTCACGACCGAATCATGGGGCTGGACCTGCCTGACGGGGGCCAGTGAGTATGGATGGGGTGGGCTCGGGGGGCAGTATAGGTATGGGAGAGGAGTTATTGAACCTCTACCATATGCCATGCATGTGGAACAGTCCACTCCCTGTCCTGCCAGTTACAGTGCCGGAAGAAGATAAGACCCGAGTAACCAGTGCTCAGCACAGTGGACGGAGCCAGGCTAAGAGCAGTGTTCCCGGGACGGGCCTTTGGAGTGGGGCAGGATAGTCATGGTTAAGTCTAGGTGTTACTCCATTTTGAAGCCTTTTTATTTCCTCTCCTCCCCTCCCAGTCTCACCCATGGCTATATGTCTGATGTCAAGCGGATCTCGGCCACATCCATCTTCTTTGAGTCTATGCCCTATAAGCTGAACGTGAGTGCTCTAGGGTGCAGGGAGGAGGCTGCTCAGGCCATGGGGGCCTTCTCCTGGGAAAGAGGCTGGAGCCCTGGGCAGTCCACAAGGTGAAGGAGGGGAGTGAGCTGCTCTCCTTTCTTCTCAGGGCTTTAGCTTTTTGTCTCTGTCCAGCCCAAAACTGGCCTTATTGACTATGACCAGCTGGCAATCACTGCTCGACTTTTCCGACCGCGGCTCATCATAGCTGGCACCAGCGCCTATGCCCGCCTCATTGACTATGCCCGCATGAGAGAGGTTGGTGGAGGCCTGGGGTACTGACCACTCCCCAAGGGGTAGTGCGGAGATTTTGGAGGAGGGGCAGCTTTGGGCAGACCTGTCTGGGCCCTCCCCAGGCTGAGGCCTGTCTCTACCTGCCCAGGTGTGTGATGAAGTCAAGGCATACCTGCTAGCAGACATGGCCCACATCAGTGGCCTGGTGGCTGGCAAGGTGATCCCCTCACCTTTCAAGCATGCAGATGTTGTCACCACTACCACCCACAAGACCCTTCGAGGGGCCAGGTCAGGCTCCCCTGAGGTCAGGCCTTGCCTTTCCCTGCCTTCATGCCCTATTCCCAGGGCACTGTTGGGCTGGATCTGAGAGGAACCCACTCCACCTGAAGACTCCTACCCAGTCTGACAATTCTTCTCTTTCCCATGGTGGCAATTCCTTGGCAGGGAGATTGGGGGTGGGAGGGAGGGTCTGCTCCCCTCCAGTATGGCACACTGAGCACAACTGAGGTGGACTCAGAGCCTTCGGGGGGCTCAGGCCAGCGAGTTTCCTCTGCTCTTCCCATCCTTGCCCTTTCTTTTCAGCTTAGATTCTGACTGCCTTCTTCCCACACAGGTCAGGACTCATTTTCTACCGGAAGGGGGTGCGGTCTGTGGACCCCAAGACTGGCCGGGAGATCCCTTACACATTTGAGGACCAAATCAACTTTGCTGTGTTCCCATCCCTGCAGGGAGGCCCCCACAATCATGCCATTGCTGCAGTGGCCGTGGCTCTAAAGCAGGTTGGGGAGCCTATTCTTGTTGGGGGGGTGGGCATTGGCTTGGGTGCTCAGACCCTATACCTTGCTCACTGAAGTTGGAGCTGTTAGAAGGACAGTGTCAGGAGGGGAGGGTTCAAGGCTGGGGTCACAACTGTGCTGGGGGAGGAGGAGCAGAAAGGACAGGACTTGGGGGCCCAGGTGCTGCTGTCTCATCTCCAGGCTGGCACCCCCATGTTCCGGGAGTACTCCCTGCAGGTTCTGAAGAACGCTCGGGCAATGGCTGATGCCCTGCTAGAGCGAGGCTACTCACTGGTGTCTGGTGAGCCAGGGGGGTGGCTGAGATCCTCTGTAGCCTCAGGCAGAGGCCCAGGACTCACCACTCCCCGCTCATTGTTTTCCCTTTAGGTGGCACTGACAACCACCTAGTGCTGGTGGACCTGCGGCCCAAGGGCCTGGATGGGGCCCGGGCTGAGCGGGTGCTGGAGCTGGTATCCATCACAGCCAACAAGAACACCTGTCCTGGAGACCGAAGTGCCATCACACCGGGCGGCCTTCGGCTTGGTGAGACCTGGGTTCCAGGAGGGAAAGGTGGCTGCCAAGGCTTGGCCTCTGCTCATCCTCTTCTGCCTGTCTCCCAGGGGCCCCAGCCTTGACCTCTAGACAGTTTCGAGAAGATGACTTCCGAAGAGTTGTGGACTTTATAGATGAAGGCGTCAAGATCGGCTTGGAGGTGAAGAGCAAGACAGGTGAGGGCCAGGCTCAGCCAGTTTATACTCATTATACGCCGTTCCCCCAGTCAGCTAACTGCCTTCCCTACAGCTCTGACCCCGTGTTTTCTCACCCTTCTAGCCAAACTCCAGGATTTCAAATCCTTCCTACTCCAGGATGCAGAAACAAGACAGCGACTGGCTGACCTCAAGCAGCGGGTGGAGCAGTTTGCCAGGGCTTTCCCCATGCCTGGTTTTGAAGAGCACTGAAGGCGCCAAGGAAATGAGCCCCACAGCTTGAAATTATTCTTCTCCCTACCTGGACCAGTGGTGGGGGTGCCTATCTTCCAGTGTTTTGGCTGGAGGAGGGAAGGCCTCCTACTTAGGAAAAGAGCCAGGTGTAGTTCCCTTCCCAGAATTTGTAGCTGAGATTTCTTTTGTAAGAAGACTTAGAAAAAGGAGGTTAGGGCTTTCGGCCCTAACCTCTCCTATTCCTTCAGTGTTACCGACTCCTGCTCTTACTTGGGGATGGGAGAGTTAGTCTTGTGAGCCAGAGGAAGGGGTGGGTAGGCACCCTCCTTTCTCTTTTTATCTAATAAAAAGCTAACCTGACCTACGCTTCTATTACTGCGGGAGGGGAGGGGTCCCCGGGGCCAGGTGGTGGCTTGCCTCCCTCCAAGTGTTCCTGCCTCCCCTCCTGCCACCTCCGCGGGTACCCCTGGGGCTGCCGCCTCCTCTCTCTGTCTCTGATCAGAGCCGACACCAGACGTGATTAGCAGGCGCAGCAAATTCAATTTGTTAAATGAAATTGTATTTTGCCCACTGCTGCTTCTGTTTGATCCCAGGGGACAGAAGGGAGCAAAGGAGGGGCGGGATGGCTGGGGGAGGCCCAGGTGCAAGGCCGGAGGGGGTCCCTGTTGTCTTGTTGGGAGGCAGGGGGCTTGGGCACAGGGAGGAAGGAGTGAGCTGCCCTAGCCTGAGCAGAGGTGCCTCCAGGGCAGGCTGGACAGGCAGTGAGCCCAATGGAGCAGCTCCGCCTGGGCGGGCGCCTGTAGCCTGAGCCAATGAGCCTGCCACGTCGCTTGGCACTCAGAGGCCCCTGCTTGCTCTTGGCTCACGTTAGCCACGCTCAACACGTAGCCTGTGCCACACCCTACCATGCCCCGGTAGCAGGGCAGAGGGGCTGGCTTGGGGCTTTTGGGTCAAACCGGCTGCTGCCCACCCTCCTAACTCCTCCCCCGCGTGGGACTCAAGCTGAGGGTCAGAGGTGCTTCCGCTGTAGGGAGTGAGGGAAGGGGGGGGGTGGAGCCGCCTCTCCGTGTGGGAACCGGGCTTATGCATGCAGGAGCTGGACAGGGCGGCTAGAGGAGTCCTGGGGCCTCAGGACAGAGTGGAAGAAATGAGGCTGGCTGACGGTGGTGTACATGGAACGCGCACCGCCGCCAAGCTCAGAAGTCGGGCCGGTCCTTCTTCAGCTTCTTATAGTCGGTGGAAACTGCAAGGAACTATTGAGGGGAATAGCACTGAGTGCCCCAGGCCTCCCTTTGCGGGGAGGGTCGGGGTGCTGAGGGGTCGTTCTGGGACAAGGAGGAGGGGATGGAGGTGCAACCCTACAGTTACCAAGAGGTACCTTGTACTGGTCATTGGGGCTCAGACGGTTCCAGGGCTCCGGGTTGTTCTTTCGGTCCCAGCTGCGGAGAGGGAGTGAGGGTTATGGTTTCCTTTCTGGGAGCTAGGACTCTACCCAGGGTCTCTGCCTCTATGCCTGTACCCCCCCTCCTACCGTGGGGAACCCATTTCCCAGAGACTGACAGGGAAGGGGACACATTAGCGGTTGCTGACAAGTGAGGCAAGAAGGTTGTCACCATTGTCTGCGTGAAGCCAGGTGACAGAATGATAACCTGGCTCGGGTTTACGACCGCTCCTCGTCACCCTAGGTCAAACCGGCAGAGCAGAGCAGTGGGAATCAGGCAGAGATCCCCAGGGGCTGGGTTTTCCGTGATGTGTCTCAAAATCTGGTAACGCAGAGGATGTTCCCGATGTGCGGAGGACCCCCCCCCCCACCTCTGGCCGAGACTGCGCCATCCTGGCCCCAACGGAGCCCCAGCCGCCCGCCTGCCACACCCCCAAACCCCGGGGCGAGGAGATTGAGGTACCCAAAGGCTGCTAGCTGCCGGCAGAGCGGCGTCGCCATGGCAACCAGGCCCGGAGCGGGGCGGGGTCCGCAGCCCGAAGTGGGCCCAGTCGCGAGCCACCGAGGAACCAGCGATCCGATGGGCCTGGGCGGAGGCGGGCCCTCCCCGACCAGGAGCGGGCTCCAGCCGCGAGATTGCCGGGCGGGGCAGTGGCAAGTGGGCTACCGTGGTCCTCTAGGACCACCATCCCCACTGTTCCCGAGAGGTCCACGCGTTCCTGCTCCACCTTGCCCCACCCAGGACCCCACCACTGTCCAAAGCCGGCCTTTACCAGACGTCGGGGCTGCGCAGGGCGAGCCGCAGCAAGTAGAGCGCAGCGCTGCCCATGCCCAGGCCAATGAAGGCGATCATCGGGATGAGCTGTGGGGAAGACGGAGGGCGCTGTCAGAGTCAGCCCCCTCCCCGCAGTTCTCAGCTGCCCTTTACAAGCTTTTCTGCCCGTCCGCCCCCACCCCTGCTCCAGGGCTGACGCTCCCTCCCTTCTGGGAGAGGGCCCGGAACCCACCACCCCACAGTGTCTGTCGTGGCTTCCCTCACCCCAAAGCGAGCCTGTCGGAGGGAGGTTCAGGAGGCACCGGGGCACATTGCAAGTATAGTTTAAGGTGCTCTAAAGAACGATTAGGAGAACTGCGGGAACTACGCAAGAGGAGGGGACTGGGGTATTTGGGGGCGCCGGAGCAGCGAGAGAGTGAGAACGAGTGGCTCTGGGGACCGAACTCACCGCAGGATGTCTCTTGATCTGCCGGTAGAAGCGGGCCCCGAGACTAGTTCCCGCCATAACGCCTCTCCAGTGCCTGGTCCTCCCCAGCGGCTGGGCTCCCTCGCTCCTACTGGGGTCCCGCCCCCGGCTGGGGAGGGGTCAACCCAGCCCAACCTTGCCCAGCCCGGCCCGCTGTCTCCGACTCATCCCACACCCGCCCTTCTTTCTTTTTCCCACAGTTCCAGGCTGAGAACAGGGAGGAGAATTGTTGGGGAGCAGAGGGATTTCTGCTCCCCCACTCTCCTCCAGATACCCACAACCTGACGATGGGACACTATCATACTTGGGGCTCTGGGTTGGTCTGAGGGAGAGGCCTCACAGGCTTTGACCCAGACTCTGATGGAGAGGGGGTCCAGACGTAGGGAGAGGAACTCTGTATGAGACAGGTAGACAGACAGACCTCCAGCAAAGTGCAGGTGTGGAGTGCTCACAGGTAGGACCAGGGAAGACTGACGGCCTCTGCAACGCTTCCCTGACCCTCCTAAAGCCATCCAGGATCTAGCAGCTCCTGGAGGCCCTGGTTCTGTCCCCTCCATAGTGTAGTGGAAGGAGCAGGAGAGCAGACAGGCCAACAGCACTAAAGCTGCCCCAGCCCCTCTAATCCTTGGTGGTTTATCCAAGTTGCATGGTTGGCCTGGAATACTATTTGGAGGCCAGGGGAACAGAGTATCTTAAACCTGACTCAGGACAGAATAAGTCACTCAGTGAAGTTTGGGGGCTTGAGAAACTTGCCTGCCCTGCCTACCTCGGGTAGGGGGTGAAGGTGGAGCCACCCAAGGAGGCCTCTGGCTGTGATGGAGAGGAAGAGAGTGGAATGAGGGAAATAGACAAGGAAAGACAGACAAGATGTTGAGAAGGAAAGAGAACAAGACACAGAAACTGAGGTGTAGAACGATTGCCACCACTTCAGGTGTACGCTATGCTGTCAGGATGAGAAGGCTCACTGCCACCTTCTTTGCAGAACTGGGTCCTAGGGACCTAGGAGCCCAGCCCTAACCATCTATCCCCCACTCCCATGCTAGCCTCCACCTCTCTCCTTCCCTACTGCCCCTTGGGTAGCTGGGCTCTGTGGAGCTCCGGACACCTCCCCTCCAGAGCCCTGTGGCAGCTCTGGCTGGGGTGAGCTCTGCGCCCACCGCTGGGCCCCTCAGAGGTTTAGAAAGGGAGGGGGCCCTTCCTGAAGGCCCCATTCCTTTCCCCAGTGCTGATACCTCTCCCGTCCCCTGCACTGACACGCTCAGCTGTAATTAGGCTGCGGGGTCCCGGCTCTCCGCCTCCCTCCGGCGGATAATGAGATAAAGTGTCAGAGACACGGCGAGAACAAAGAGACAGAGACTTGCTGCGACGTGCGTGTGGGGCGGGGGAGGGGAATGACGGGATGTCAGAGCCTGGAGCAGCACAGAGCCCGGCCCGCCCTGAGCACCCGCACCTCCAGGGTCGGGCCAGGGAGTGAGGTGTCCTGTCACCGTGCCCCCCAGCCCTTCAGTCTCTGGGACTAAAAACCAATGCCAGAGCTCGAGCTTGAGGGGCCGCACAGCTGGGCTGCACATCTGGCTCTATGTGGCACAGCTGGGGCACCAGGACGTCGACAGGGACGTCTGGCCCCTACGCCGTGCGTGCCCCTTTGCTTCTCCGGCCCTCACCCGTTTTCCTGTGTCCTTTCTGCTGAGTTCAGATGAACCTGGCGCGTCCCAGACCCTCCGCCCCGCTCCTTTCCTCCAGGTGCCGCGGATCCTCCCGCCTTGGGCCTCTGCCCAGCTCTGAGTTCCCTGTTACAGGATTGCTTCGGATTGGGCCTCTCTTTGATCTTTAACCGGCTCCTGGTGCCAGTCGCTGACCCTTTCTCTGTGACCCTATTTCTATGCCCCGCCCTCGTGGTGGCCTCTGGGGACCGAGCTGGAACACAGAACTCCTTGGGTTCCAAATTCCATCTGTCCCCACGTCCCGCACTTTTCCCAGCAGAAGGACCCAGGCCACGACGACCCAGCGGGTGAGGGACAGCAGAAGTCATTAGCTGAGGATTAGGCGAGGCCGGGGGCGGGCGGGATCCTACCGGGACCGGATTGTGAACGCTAAATCGCGCAGGACACTATTCCCGGTGCAGGCAGAGACGCACGTCAAAAGCAGCAAGACTTGGCGCAGCAAGCTGGAGGCAGGGGCCGTGGGCGCGGGCGCCCCCTGGAGGCCGAGCTTCTCCTAAGCTCTCAGAGGCGATGCCTCGGGCGCCCCCTGTAGTGCCGCGTCGGCCTTGCACTCCACGACTTTCCCGCAGGTAAGTCAGCGCCTAACGTGGGTCCCCGCCCTGCGCGCGGCTCCTGTCACTTTGGCGGCCAAAGCAGTGGGTCCCGCAGTGGCCCGGGAGGGTGCGGAAAGGGGACGCGAAAACTCCCACCTCTCCAGCCTCGGGCACTCCAAATTCAAGCGGACTCCTTTGAGGCTGGGCGGCTCCAGACGCTTGGGGCTCCCTGTCCTTCCTGGGACTGCCCTCTGCCCTCTGACTCTTCCTGCCCTAGTCTCTGGCTGCCCTTCTTTCTGCCTCTTTCTTCTTCAAGCCCTGCCTGTTTGTCTCTGTCTCTTCATCTCTGTGTATGTCCGTGTCTCTCTGTTCCTATTCTGGCTGTGTCTGTCTATTTCTCTGTAGCTCTCCACCTGGCTTTGTCCTTCTGCGTCTGTTTCTCTGTCTCTCTGTGTTGGTCACTCCCCTCTACATCTCTCTACCTCGCTGGGTCTCTCTTTACAAATGCCTCTCTGTCAGTGTCTTTATCTCTGTCTCCCCCCTCCCATTCCCTGGCTTGCTGCCTCGGGGGGGGGGGGTGCAGCAGCAGTCCAATGAGGCAGCCTAGGGACAACTCTGGGCACTGCCTGGGCCCCCTTCCCGGTCACCTCCTCATGCCCGTCACCTCCGTGCGGCCTCCGTCTTCCCTCGGAAGCTGTGGGGCGTGGAAGGGGCGCCCAGGGGGGAAGACAGTGCCTAGCATCTGCTCTGGATCCCCGGGTCCCCTGACCCCCTCTGCCTCCATCAAGGGCGCCTAGTCCCGAGGCTCTGTAATGATCGTGATTGCATCAGCCAGACAGCCGCGCAGCCTGGAGCCGCGCGGAGAGAGGACGAGCAAGCGAGACAAAGACGCCCGCGCCATCTGTTTATGCAAAGCGCTCTCCGCCCGGACCCTGGCGTCCCGGTGCCTGGCCCGGTTCGGGGCACAGGGTCATGAGTCCGCTCCTGCCTGGTGCCCCCGCCGCGCCGCGGCTCCCCGCCTCTCAGCACCCAGAGGGGCCGCAGGGCGAGAAGAACGGAGGGGGCGGGGGTGTTGATGTGATTGGAGCCGACGCGGCTGTTTCTTCAATAATGGATGGAGATGATGCGGACCGCGGAGCCCAGCCCGCCCTGAGAAGAGAGAGGAATAGAAATGGGGAGAGGAAGGTGGGGGGGCGGGAGATTCACTCCCGCGGCGCGCGCGCGCGCACACACACGGACACACAGACACACAGACACACGCGCACACGCACGCGAGCGCCGTGCGTCACACTGTCATTCAAATACATGCCGCCTTGTGGCTCACACCCAGGCACACGCCCACGTACTGTCACCGTGACACACACACCTACAGACGGAGACGCCAGAGCAACACACACTCACCAGAGGCTCTGACTGATTCTCACACATACAGTCCTGCAGGCAGAGACCCACGGAAATACCCACGCGCGGGGCACACCCAGGCATGAAGAATGAACAGACATGCCGAAGCACATATGCACACCATGACACCCAGGCGCTTAGACGGACAATAATTATAGAGGTTGGGGGGACAGAATGGGGACAAGACTGACAGATATATCACGCACACACCAGGGGCACACCAACATACACACCATACCTGGGGCTCTGAGAGACACCTCACACACTACACACCAGCGCCATCGACACCCATAATTATCAGGGGCACAGAGAGACCCACCCACCACCATGCGTTCAGAGGTTGGCACCCACACATATGCAGAAGCTGCTGCCTGTGCCCTCCGGTGGTAGACTGGCAGAGAGGTCGCTGGGGTCCCTGTTAGCAGGCCCTGTTAGCTTAACCATATAATGAGGTCCTGATGACAGGAGGCTCCTGGGGCTGTTGGCCCTGCACCATCTGCCTGCAAGCTTCTTTCCTTGGCCCCCTGGGCGTGTGGTGCGGACCTTGGGCCACTCTGGCCTCAAACGACCCAGCCAACCCCAACCCCAGTAGTTGGGAAGAAGAGCAGGAGCCATAGAGTGACATTGGTGGCTGCACGGGCAGACTTCCAGGTTGCCCCACACAGCCAGAAGGCAGGGGGTGGAAGAGAGGGTCACTCCATAGCCATAAGTGCTTCATCCCCTGTGCTGCCCAACCTTCCGAATTCAAGGCGCACTTTCTTTGCTAAGAGTTGGATGGGCACTGGGGAAGGGTAGGGTGCGGGTTGTGTCCTGGACCCTAGTCACCCGGCCCATCCTCCCGTCTATTTTCGATTCAGTCTGCTCCTTGGCCCAGACTTATGACCTTTGCAGCGTGAGGCAGCATCATCCATCACCCAGTCGGCTGCTTGGGGGAGTAGGGGCGTTGGGGGCTCACACAGGGTCGCTGCCGCTCCCACCTCCCTCTCCAGAGACCTGCCCTCCGCCCGGAGGGCCAGGGCTCAACCAACCGACAAGCACTGGGGAGAGGGCGTGACCACGGGGCTCAATCGCGATACTGGGCCTTGTGTCCCCACCTCTGGCACCCCAGCACCCGTCCTTCGATCTCAGCACAGCCGGCCTTCCCGCTCCTCCTGCTGCCCTCCCTCTCTCGGGCCTTTTGCTTAATTTCCTATTAACTGCTGATAAATCCAATTAAACCGCCGCTCTAATTAGGGACAGCTGCCGGCTCCGCAAGGCGGGGAAGGGGGGTGCCCCTCGAGTATATGGGGGGAAGAACAGCCGCTCTCTCTGCTTTTCGGTACCCCCACACCAACATCGCCGCCCAATGAGCCAGTAAATTGCTTTTGCTTCAGCATTGTGGGGGGCCCCCTCGAGGATCTGGGGGGGGTGTCTGATTTTGAGTCCCTCAGACCGCTTGATGAAGAGATGCGACCCAAGCCCTAGCCACCTCCCCCATTCGTGGTAGGCGGGCCCGAGGAGGCATGGGGGCAAAAGGCTTGATTTGTGTGTGGTGGTGGAGGGGAGCATGTGATCTGCTATTCCAGCCCAGGCATGATTAAAGGGGGGCTGTCTGAGTCTTCCTTTATGACCCCGTCGTCCCCCCAGGAGTCCAGGACAGTCAAGGGCAAAGGGAACAGGATACAGGACCCAGCGAGTCTTATGTGCTTTCCCCTACCCCCACCGCACTTCAGCCTTCTGGAAGGAAGTGGCGAGCGCCCGTCCCGGGCCCTCCTCTTCCCCAGCCCAGCTGAGCCTCTGTCCTCCCCCCGCCAGCAGCAGATGGTGCCCGGGCTCCCGCTGCCAACCTTGCTAGGCGGTGCCAACCTCAGGCTTGGCAGACAACGGGCAGAAGAGGATCTCCTGGCTGGCCAAGCTGACCCTCCCCCATCCGCCATCAAGCTCAAGACCCTCCGCCTTCCCGACTCCAGCGACCACCCCAGGCTGCCTCCCAGGTCCCCAAACTCCTCGTCTCCTTCAGCTCCCATCCCCACACCTTCCCGCTCCCCGCCACCTGCCACCCTGACCAGGGCCGGTATATTTGCATATCTACATATGCAAATGATAACATTTGCATAAAGCGCGCCGCAGCGGGGGTCTCCGCGTGAGTCGGTTAGCTGTCTGCCCGGCTCCCTCTCACTTGGTACCTGTCGCAAAGGGCTGGGGCGGGGGCCGCGCGAGAGGGGTTAGGCCCCCCGGCCTTGCTCGCTGGGTTCCCAGAGGACGTGAGGAAGTGTTGCCATGGAGACGGCACGCACCCCACCCCCTCCCAGGCCCAGGGTCTCGGGCTCCGTGTCTCTGGTTCTCTCTTCCCACCACCCCCGCCCCCGCCCCGTCCCTCGCTCTCCAACCGAGATCTTGCATCGCCCCCTGGCGGCCCAGCTCGGCACTGAGCCAGGTTCCGAAATGTAGGGGCTGCCCAAGGCAAAATCGCCAAGAGCTGGGTGGACCTACCGGGCCACGGGATCCTGCTCCAAGCTGCAGGGGCGCCGGGGCGGTGACCCCAGCCCAGCTCCGCTTTCTTCATCAACGACAGAGGCCTCACCTGGCGGACGCACCTGTCTCCTCGCCTCCCACCAGGCTCAGCCCAGGTGGGTATCGGGTTACCGGATGGTAGTGAGGTAAGACAGTGGAGAATTCTCCACTCCTTCGTAGGCGCTCCCCTCCCTGTCTCCTTGGATCCCAGTTAAAGAACAAAGTTTACTAACTTTTGTCAAAACTTTTAATAAATCCGCAACATTCAACAGTTCGCCTCCCACCCACCCCAGCTCCCCCAGGGCGCCTCCTAGTGGAGACGCATTCGTTTTCCAGTTCTCAAAAGCTGGACCTGGGTTGCTGGAGAGGCTCTGGGCCATCAGTATCCGAAGCCCAAGGTCAGGGGAGGGAGCGGGAACCAGTCCCTTCCCAGGAGCCCCGTCACGTTCTGCCGGGCCTTCCCGCCCTCCCCTACCCAGCAGTATAGTTGCTTTCGCCCCTTTCCTCTTCAATTTCCACTGGGCCTGCCCAGAACGGGGCACGAGTTTCTCCCGCCAGCTGGCGCCGGCATACCTAAATCTCCTCTAGGAAGTCTGTGGGGAACAGCCCCACCTTGCGGCCGGTGTAGACCTTGACGTAGCCGCCGGCTTCATCTCCTTTCTGCACCACGATCTAAAGTGAAAGGATTAGGGAGGAGAGGAATCAAAGGAAAATGTGGGAGAGGAGAGCAGGGGAGCCCAGAGTCATGGAAGCCCATATGTTAAATGGGTTAAGATTTGCAAGGACTGCGGTTTGCAGAGGAGCCTCGGGCCTGGGGTTGGGCTGGGGCACCAGAGCTACCTGGTCCTTCTTGAGAGTGATCTGTCCTATCTCGCGGTTCCCCACGAAGGATCTCGTTACCCGGTACACACGTTCTCCAGACCGGACCCGAATGATGAAGTTTGGAGGGAAAAATCCGACCTTCTCCCCTATTTTCCCCTAGAGGAGACAGCAGGGAGAATTGGTCTCTTAATCTCAGGTTTTAAATTCAACCCACGTCCCACCCTAGCCCCAGTCATTCTCTTACCCGCCACCACTCCTCATTGGAGTCATCAATGACTGTGATCTTCTCTCCTGGCCTGGCAGAGGAGGCAGGGGCTCTGAGATTTGGGGCCTTACTCATATATTCAGTCCCTTGGTTCTACTCAGGTCCAGCCCCAATAGGCTCCAAGCCCTGAGTAGCCCCCCTCCCTCCTTCCTTTTCCATAGGGAGCTGGGCTCTCTCCTCTTCACTCCCAGTACACTCCCACCCCAATCCTAAGGGCTCTCACGGGAAATCCAGGTCATCCTTCTCCAGGGCTTTGAACCGATAGAGAGCCACAAAGTAATGAGACTGCTGGAAACCAGGCTGCTTGTTCTGGAGGGTAAAAGGGGGCGGGTGATGAGTCTCAGGGCTCCTTTTTCCCACACTAGGGGCAGGAGTCCAGGCAGGGAGAGGCAGTCTCCAGACACACTACAGTCCATCTACGTCCCAGGTCCCTGAACTAAGAGGAGTGTGTTGGTTGTGTGTGTGTGAGGTGGTGGAGAAGGCAGGTTAACGGTGATGGGGACCCACAGAGTAAGTGTGAGCTTTAGTCGAGGCTGTGAGTAGCATTGGAACTGGGTTGGGGAGAGGTCTGGGGTCCCTGCAGGGAGAAAATGTTCTCACCTTGTCATCAGTTGTCTTCTTTTCAGCCTTCTTATCCCCTTGAGGGTTTCCTGGGATGGGAAACACCAACAAATTGGCTCCTGGAGGGTAGTCTTCATTCTCTTACCTTTCTGTTGTAGGGCCTCCTTTATTTCCAAACCTGGCATGCCCTTTGACCCTCCATCTCCTGTGGCTGAGCCCCTGACCCTACTCCATCTCTATGGATGGAGGTGGGTGTTACTCACCATCCTGGGGTTTGCCTTCCTCTGGTCTTGCAGACTCCGGCTCCTCTTCCATCATGGCTGCTAGAGGCTGGAGGGGGCACCATAGTTAGGAAGATGCTGTCTTGGGAACTCTTGCTTGCCCTGGCTCTCCAGTCAGGCCAGAGAACTATAGAATAATAGGGTTGGAAGGAGGCTTGGAAGAAATATCTAGTCAACCACCTGCCTAATGCAGGGATTTCCGCTAAAACATCCTGGTGGGTGGGTCACCCATTATGCTTGAATGTAGCTCACTACCTTGCAAAGTAAGCCCATGCAATTTGGGGGCAATTCCCTACATTCAGCCTATGTCAGTCTCCCTGTAACTTTTAGTTACTGGTCCTGATTTGCCCTCTGGAGCACTACAGAACAAATATAGTCCCTTTAAAGATCTGAGGACAGCTAACATGTCCTTCCTGTCTTCTTCTCTAATCATTCTCTGTCCCTTCAAATCACCCTCCTTAAAAATACTCCAGTGCACCCTCCTTAAAAATACTCCAGTGTATAAAAGAAAAAATGGGCAACGGTTTTTATAATTCCCTTAAGAAAACAGAACCTGAATGTGCTAGCCCTTTTGGATGCAGTCAAATCACATTGTTAGTGTCTTACAGTCATAGCTCACTTCACAGAAATCCTTAATTTGCACCATCCTCCATATCAACTACTTTGAGGCCATATCTCTAATTCTGTTTTTGTGCAGTTGAACTTTTTAAAGAACAGATATGTAACATTTTTCCTTACAAAATTTTCCTTACAAAATTTTCCTTACAAAATTATTAGATCTGGGCCTTCTAGTCTAAGATTTTTTCCCCCCTCTAATCTGCCATCTTGAAAGTCACTCTAGTCTAAGACTTTTTTGAATATATTATTCAGTGTTTCCCACAAACTTAATGGATATACCATTTATGTCTGCATTTGCATCAGTGAAAAAAATGTCCACAGGTGAGGACCAAGGACCAAATCATGTTATGAGGCATCAGAAATCTCCCTCTAGCTGGACACTCCCTAAAGGACCAGAATCCTTTGGGTACTGTCATTCAACCAATTTTAGGAATCCATCTAACTGTAACCATTATCCACATTAGTCCATCCTGGTTGTCCAGAAAAACATAAGGATGTGAACAAATTCCAGCAGAACTGAATGCAAGTCTATAGCGTTACCAATCTAGTCACCCTATTACAAAAGGAAATGAAACTGCTTTTGGCCGCTAGTTTTGTGCCTCATTTACCTCATCTGTAGGATGAATGGGTCTGACTAGAGGATTGTCACGGACCCTTACATAACTCAGAATTCTCTGAATAGTTGGCATGGCCAGTTCTCTTCCCCAAATCCAAAGCATAGCTCTTGCTTCTGTTGTCGAGCAATGTCAGGGGCCTGGCATTGGGGAATGCTTCAGTTCATTATGGTGGTTAATCTGACAAGTTCAGAAGGGAGTTCCCGGAGAAAACACATGCTATGGCAGGAGTTCTTAACCTGAGGACCTCTACAATTGCATGCAAAAATGTGTCTGTCTGGTTATGTGCGATTTTAGGAAATAAGGATCCCTAGTGTCTGTCAGCTTCCCAGAGAGGAGCAAGGCGCTGCTCCCTGGGGTCTCTGGAAGGCATCTCAGTAGGAAGGGGCGGCGCTCACATTTTTCTTATCTGCCTGGCCCTTCTTCCGCTCCTTGTTTGCCATGATTACCCCAGTGCGCAGCGTTTCAAACACAGGGTCATTGCGATTGGCGGCAGCTAGTGGGAATGAGAGAAGAAAGAAGCTGTTACTGGGGAGGCAGAGAAAGGCTTGGAGGACAGAGACACCCCTTAAGCAAGGGAGAGGTGGGACTGAGTAGATACGTGCGTGTGTGCGTGTGTCTGTGTGTGTCTGTCAGATTAGGGAAGGGTCACTTGGGCAAACCCAGGTCATCAATCTACAAAGAGCTCTAAAAACATCACTGGAAATATAATGTGATGGAGAAAAATATTTATCAGTACTCCTTCTAGGCAGGGCATTCTCAGAATCACTATTCTCCTTCTAAGTAGAGTGGTCCTTTAACTGCTGGCTTTTGTTCCACTGAGTGGCATGTGCAAGCTGGGGTGCCACCACCAGTGAGTTCTTTTTTACACCCATGCTCCTCACAGAATTCAGCCTCTCCTCCAAATAAATGTGGAGCTAATTGTCAAATAATGTTTTGTAAGGGTTGCCAAATTAAGAATTTGCCCACGGTGTCCACAGCTCTTGGTCTGGTCCTGAGTCTGGAATTCTTGTGTAAGGAGGATGAGGATAGTCAGAATCCTTGTTCACTTAAAAATGGTTTTGCATATGAAGAGCACAGATTTTGAAGTTAGGCAGATGAAGGATTTAGTCTTGGCTCTGTCTCTTGCTAGCTGTGTGGAAACCTAGCTAAATCTTATCTCCCTCAGCTATCAAATGGGAGTATTGACTCGGCACCCAAAATGGCTCAAATATTAGGTTGAGCGAGAACCATGGGAAGTAGAATCTTTCTGTTTCAGAATTTGGCTTCCAAAGCTAGAGATGGTGCTGAAACCATCTCTATCTAGGCTTGCCCATTCCCTCAGGTCCCAGGGGGGCACTTACAGAGATCTTTGACACAGGCATATTGCTGGTTGCTGTAGAGTGGGGAGCTATAGGCCCGACGGAAGCCAGGGGGCTGCAGGGTAGGATGGGATGGGAGAAAGCATTAGAAAGAACAAAGTAGGGTCCAGAACCCCATCTCTCCCATGAATGCTCACCCCTTCTTGAAGTTAAGAAATAGGCTGAGAAAGAAAAACCAGGGAAATGGATGGGGTGACCTGAGGAGGGACTGGCAAGGGGGTAGCTGGCACCTGTCTGCTCCCTCCTACTGTCTGGCCCCCCAGTCTACTCACGATCTTGCCGAAGCATCTCTGCATCTCCACGTAGGACTGGCAGTGATCGTGGATGCTAGTTTTGCAGTTCTTACAGCGAAGCCCAAATTTGTTGTTGACTTGGGAGAAGGGGAGAACATTTGGGTGAGGCTCCTGTTTCCCTCTGCCTTTGTACCGTTGTTGCTACTCTAGCTCTCAGGTCCCTCTTCTGTCTGGGAGCCCACACTTGAGGTCTCTAACAGTTGTTTTCTTAAAGCCAATTCTTGCCACAGCCTGTCTGCTATACAAACACTCCTCTGCTAAACCCTTACCCCCGTCCGCCTTCAACATCACACGTTCTCCACTTCCCTTCATGACTCACGCACAATCATCCGGGCACAGACATCACAGAACTTGGGCTTCTTGAAGAAATGATCTTTGAATTTGTGGGGCTTATCATTGACAAGCTTAGGAGGTTCTGGGGGTGGCTCCTCTTCTTCCTCTTCTTCCTCCTCTTCCTCATAGATGTAGTAGATGGGCCCACCCCCAGCTCCCACTGCCTCCCCGTTGGCCTGGGGCTCAGGGGGAAGCTCCATTTCCTTTGTCCCTGGAGACTCCTTCCTGAATAACTGCTTCAGCCGCTGTAGCTGAGGGAGGGAGGGACGGAAAGAATGAAGGAAACCCAATGTTAAAAGAATTGTCATGCTCTCTAGGTAAGGCTGAGGCTAACTAGACATGTTCCTAACCTGGGGTAACGGGCACACCCCAGGATTAGGGGGTACTGGCGGCTGCAGGTGCTGGCTAGCATTCTAAATGAGTCGCATATAAGCGCCATCAATTCAAGCACTTTTCAAGGGCTGCGGTGGCTTCGCAGCTCCCCACACCCCGTGGTCAGAGGCCCACACTCACCCCACTTTGCCGAGTCTCTGCTGGGAAGGAGGGCTTAGGCGACTCCAGCACCTCCTTTTCTGTCATCCTGCAAGAGGTTGGACCCCACTATGAAATCTAATCTCTGACTGCCATTCTTCCCTCCCTTATTCCTATCCCTCATAATAGGGTGGTCCTTGAAGGGGAGGCTTTAGGATAAATTTGGTTAAACAGAGAGATCCTTTCGTAGGGCTTATGAACAGGAAGATTCCATGGAGGTCCAGAGAAAAGCCCAACAGACAAAAGAACTTCCCAACCAGTTCCTCTAACAATATCCATCCTTCCACCCTGAGGGGCAACCCTAGGGATTTTCCTACAGACCGTTTCGCAAAATCTATGGGCAATGAGACATGACACACACCTTCCCGAGATCTTTCTTCAACAGGTTTGATGTGTGGAGGGAAGCGCTGGGACATTTGTTATCCCAACCTCTTTCTTGAGCCCTGTAGGCCCAGGGCCTAGTTCCCAGCCTGCCTCAGGCCTCAGCTATTTTAAGTTTTCAGAGTAATAGGAGCCTTTCCTTCCCTTACTACTCTGTTCCCTTGACCCACCCCCATCCCCCACCCTCCAGTCCTAGCTCTTTGTCCAGGAGTAGAACAGTAATTTCACTCCTAAAACCCAAACTACTCACAGACAAGGAAATAAATGAAGAAGCTGAACAGACTCAGGATTGGGGAAGCCGGGGTGAATAGTCCTGGAAATGGAAAGGGGAATTGGCAACTTACGTTTGGGGTTCCCTACGTCAATCCACAATCAGTGGAGGGAGGAAGGAGCCCCTGCGGTGTTGGTGGTGGTGCTGGAGGACTGGTCCTCTTCCTTGGGGGCTAAGCCCCCCCAGTACCCTCTGTACTCACACTGGCTACCCAGGCGGTATTTGTAGACCTAGCCTCTTGCCTTAGTGTCAAAGCTGAAATGACAGGGCTAGAGGAAAGTGGACAGCTGAGCGACACAGCTGACACAGAGAAATTGGACACGGAGAGGTCTGGGCAGGGCTGGACCCTAACTTCTCCCATCCCCCAGAGCTGCCATTCCTTGGTTTTTCATCTATGGTGTGTAGGTCAGTATGGGCTAAATTCAAGAAGAGACAGTGTTCATGCTATGTACTCGTGGGTGATTTTTACATGACTAATGGAAAGACGAATTACAAACAGCTTTCCCAATCCCCTTTCTCCAAGGCCCCCAATTCTGTCCTCCCTGGACCTACTTTAGGAACTAGGCTTTGACTTCTCAGCCATTGTCTTCTTGTGGCCATGTGTTTTTATGCCCTCAAGCCTTTAAGAAGGAATAGGCTGGGAAGTGGTGAAGAAAAGAAAATTTGAATTTTCAGAGCTCTCCTATCAGCCAGATTGCTTTCTTCTCTATGGGTAGATGGAGGGGCACATGCTGCCGTCCTGTACGGCAGTGAAGAACGTGTAGTACTGCTATGTTCCTTCCAGTTGTTCCCAGAGACTTCTTTCCCCCTATTCCTCTAAAATCTTGTCCTCAGGGTGAAAGGATTTCTAAGAGCTATTAAACAAAGCCAGGTAGTGACTTCCATCTGAGGACTCTGGGAGAGTAAGGGTCTGATGATCAGGTAGAGAGGCTATGGTTGACACCGGACAGACAGTATAAGCAGCTGCCACGCGGGGCGTTTTCACCACCTGTAAGAAATATCCCTTCCCCACGAGAACTGCAAACTCTTGGAGGTGGTAGGATGGCCAAGGCTCACACTTGCTGAATCATTCTGATCCCGATTCCTCTTCCCTCCTCTGATGCCCCAGTGTATGAACTGATGGGTCAGTGAGCTATCTGGCATTCGTATCTCCCAGGGATGCAGCCTTCTGCTCTGTGCTGACACCGCTGAAAGGGAGATACTCCCATGGTAGGGGAACAATTTGGAGGTGGCGATATAGTGTTGCTTTATCCCTTGTATCTGTAAAAAGTAAAGGATTACTTTGGAAGCTGGGTCAGACAAGCCCCAGAGGAGCCTCACTAGAGATACTCCTACCCAGAGCCAAGAGATTTCCGGGGCGATGTTCTTTGTCATTTCTGGTCTTTTTCTCTCTTTAAGGGGTGGCTCAGATTGAAAGGGGGCTGCTGGATGATTCTGTGCCTACAGGCTCTTTAACAACTGGTCTGACAGGCTGAACAACTAGGCTAGTTTTGAGAAGCCTCAGAGGAAAAGCTCCATCTTGTAGGCAGGTGACTTCTGCTCTTCACCTTTCTTCAGCTGCATAGGACAGGGACTACTGAGCACGCCTGGATAATATGGCATCTGGGCATTGCAAATTTAACGGATGGAGCTTTATATTGTAAGAAACATCCACTTCTGTTCCTGCCAGGTAGAAACCAATCCTTTAAGATTAAAGGCCCAAGTCTTCCATCCCTGAACATTAGACAGACAGGTATGAGGTGCATCTCAACCCAGGTCTGGACCTCAACTCCCGCTCCCCAGCTCAGGCTCAAGGACCCTAAATGAGTGTTACAGAATTAACTGAGTGGACGGAAACTCAGGGGTCACCTGGTCAGTCCACATCTCTTATTTTATTGATACAGACGCAGAGGTCGAGTTGAGAAGTGATGTGCTTGATGAAGCAGAGTTAGTTGCCCAGTTGGGAGCACCCGAGACCCAGGTCCCATGGGAGATCCAGCTACCTCTCAGAACGATGTGTAAGGAGGAGGCTGGGGCACAGGGAATACTGTTAGGACGAGATGGATGCATATTCTAGGAAAGCCACCAAACCCACATCCAATCCCTCCAATACCGTGGGGTTGTACCTACCCAGGACCTTCAACCCGACCCACACCAGGGCGGCAACACAGACACAGGGACTGACGTCCAGTGACAGATTTTTTTTTTTTTATATTTAAAAACAAAATCAACCTCCCCCCAAATGATGCCCCCCAAACAAACAAAAACTCAGATTAAATAAAATTTACAGTGAATATACCCAGCAAACATCTGTTATGTGCAATTAAATACTGTGTCTGTTACTTCGGCACGAACCTCAAACAAACAATATACAAGTGTTCTGGGGAGCAGGGGTGGAGGAAGGCCCAAGTTTTAACTCTGGGGTTCGGGGAGACAAGATGGGGGAAGTGGGAGAAAAGGGAAATCAATTTCATTTTTCTTAATTCTGTCCATATAAATATATTCATAAAGACCAAAAAAGAAAAGGGAACTTGGGATGATAAGGAAACAGGAGAATAGGGGAGTGTAGGACTCTCCCAATTCTACCTAACCAAAAAATATCAAAGAAATTAATTTCATGGTGGGAGAAGAGATCAAAAATGATAGAAGAGGATGGGAAGGAGGGGGAAGCAGAGGAAGGGCAACCAGGGAAAAAGAGGGGACCCATGGCAGGGGAGTAAGAAGGAGTCCAGTGCCAGTGTGAGTGTCTGTTTCCATCTTCATCCCTACTGTTTTAGGCTCCAGTTTAGTGTCTGTCACCTTCCTTTCTGTCTCTGTCCATGGTCTATCAGGATCCCTCAACACCCTCCACCCTGCCCTCACCCCTGCTGTGCTGGTCCCTTCCCCTCCTCCCTTTATTGGGAGCTGGCTCGCTCCAGGATCCTCAGGTCATAGTTCTTTTTGGCCACTCGAAGTTTGAAGCGACTCACAGAGTTGTTGAGGCGAAGGGAGGCATTTTGGGCCGCCAGGGGGCTGGGGAACACAGCCACAATGGTGTACAAGGCAGCGAGGTCCGCGTGGCGGCCGTTCTCGGCAGTCCCACTATTGTCCCCCCCACCTCCGCCAGGCAGCCCCTGAGCATCCTTGAGCCATTGGATCTTGGCGCCGGACATGGCGAGCTGAGTGAAGAGTTTGTCCGCCTCGGTACGAGTGATGCCCTCTGGGAGATCTGTCACCTCCAGCACCCGCCCCAGGACTGGAAGGGGAGGAGAGAGGACAAGGTTGTGAGAGAATTAGAGTAGGAAGGACTGCACAAATATCCAGCTGGCCATGTCTGTATACAACATTCTCAAAAGCCTGGCCTTTCTCACTTAGCCCTTTCCTCCTTCCCCAGTCAACCCAACTCCTCACTATCCAGACTCTGAGCAGGGCAACTAGGAGAAACAAAGGAACCTTTCTCCTCTAGCCTAGAGATGCAGGCAAGGAGAGACTGGGAACCAGAATCCCAGATTGAAGATCTGGAGACCTGTACCTCAGTTCTCTCACAGGGAGCTTTTACTGTGAAGGAGTGTGGCTTTTACTGATGTTCTTTGACAAAGTCAGTAGCGTAATCTGAAATATGTTCCATAGCTCCCTTCCCAGAGGCTGGCCCCAGTAGATTCCTTTCTTATTATCTATGGAAGTCAGTTTCCTCTCCTTTCCTTGTTTAGCAAACTGTTCCAAATAGGGGAAATCCTCACAGATCTCGTACGCCTAGTACGGAAGGCTGCAGGAGGCGTTACTCCTCCACATTCCCTTGTCAAGCTTCTTCTAAATTAGGTCTAGGACTACCAAAGGTAGACACCCTAGACTAAAGTCAGGGCCACTTCCACAAGACTCTGTTGATAACAGGCTCAGCAACCCTCATTATTGTGTTATTCCCAATTTTTACCATCATCTTCCCCAGCACCTGGAATAGCTTCGTGAGGAAGAGAGAGATACTTCACTTCTGCAACTTCTTGCTATTGAGTACAGAGGGTACCATTTCTACTCCCCACCCTAAGCTGGCTTTTCCCAGCCATCCTGGGCTAGTAATGTAGGGCTGGAGGGGTGAGCAATTTCTCTTGGAGATTCAGCATCCTGTCACTCACCAACGTCTGTCGTCCCCAGGTCAGTGGAGGCAGATTTGAGTGCTTGTCTTTTGCTCCGGTTTCCATGTTTCAAGCCACTCTGTCCCTTCAACATTAGAAAGACGATTCTCATCCTGGGTAAATGACATTGACTACCCTTCATCCCAGTGTCTGCCTGAGAGGTTAAGGAAGGAGCAGCAGCCAACCCTGAGGAGCCCCCCGCACCAGGTGGTCAGACTGGTCAAATAGCCACTGAGAAACAAAGAGCCCCTCCCTCTTGGCCACGGGGTGGGGAGAAAGGAATGAATGAGCACTGGAGTGCGTAAGGCCCTTCCACTTTGTCCATTCTCTGTCTGTTGCCTCCTTTGTCCACCCAGCTGGCTGAGGTAGATGGCGCAGAGACAGGAGCCCGAATGAGAAGGGGATGTCTGATGGCCCTAAGGCTGATGGACACCCTTACCTGGTGCACCGTGTAAGTCGACTGGCCATGGAGCAGAGGAGGGCAGATGGACAGATTGTACTGTAATGGCTGGCCCAAGAGGGAGTAGCGCCCATCGCCTAGGGAGGAAGAGCAGATGGCTTTCTGGGAGCTTGAGCTTCATCGTATGACTTATGAGACTTCAGGGGCTTGGGAGATGGATACTAGTCCTATTTTTTTTTTTATGACAGGAGTGCCCATGAGATTGATTTAAGAGTTGTCTCTCTTCCTAAACCCTTTGGCTCTCAGCTATATCTCAGACAAATGGGGCTATTAGGTTTCTTCACTCTTAAAGAAGGGCTTTGTCCATTATAGACAAAAGGCCCTGGAGGAAACGTATAGACCCTTATAAATGTCTTTTATTTCTTATATAGATTCCCCCCCACACACACTTTCCCCCCAAACCCAGGGCTCAAGTTTCTGACTCATGTAAAAGGCAGTATCTCGTAGTGGACAAGAACACAGACTTGGAGCTAGACCGCCTACGTTCAGATCCTGGCTTTGTTACTAGAAATGGGATGTTGGTTATGTTTTCCCCTCATTAGTGTTGCTGGGAAGGTTAAATGAACCTAAGACATGTAAAGCATTTATAGCAATGCTTGACACATACTAAGCACCATGAGTGTTAACTGTTATTGTTGGTGAATGTTGTTTCAGAGCACTTTAAAGTTTTTAAACCGTATTCTAATCTTTTTTTTTAAACTTGTAATATTTATTTGGAGTGTGTTTTTCCAGGACCCATCAGCACCAAGTCAACTGGTTGTTTCAGTCTAGTTGTGGAGGGCGCAGCTCCCAGTGGCCCGTGTGGGGATCGAACCGGCAACCTTGTTCAGAGCACCGCGCTCTAACCAACTGAGCTGACCGGCCGCCCTAATCTTGTTTTTATATTGCTGTGACAGCCAAGGCAGAAAGGGGATAAGATTATTCCCATCTTATGTGTGATTAACCCTACTTTATGGATTAGGAAACTGAGATCTGGTTCCAAGTTTCAGTAACACGTTAAACATCACAAAGCTACTTACAGGTGGAACTAGAATTTGAACTTGAGTCTTTTAACCCAAATCCAGTGTTCCCTCTTCTCAAACCACACTGTTTCTGATGCAGCCCTATATTCCAAGGCCTCTGAATCAGTACTGATGAGTTGAGCCTTTGGTTTATTAGAAAGTTCAATGACTTCTTTTCCCTGGCTCATAGTCAGTCACCTTACTTGGCAGTAAACACTAAATATGTAAATGAGGTGTGGAGTAAGTTAACTATGGGCATCTCTGGAAAGGGGCAGGTGTCCTTGGCCTAAACCGGGATGCTCCCAGAGCTGGATGAGCAGTCACCCTGATTTCCTGCCTGTTGCTACCCTCTCGATCCCCCCACTTGGGAATGGGATGCAAAGGGTGAATCTGACAGCAGTCAGCCCTAATCTAACTCCTTACCCTGTGCTGGACCCCCAGGCCGGGGGAACTGTGTGAGGACGGGCAGAGGACTGAGTCCTGTGCAGACACTGCTGAGACTGGTGACAGGAGAGGGTGCTGGAGACTGGGTAGGAGACGTGACGGGGCTGCTGCTCATTTGTGTGTTGGCCTATGGGAGAGAAGAGCACACACAATATAAACAGCAAACGTTACCCTCTGGGCAGTCCTATGGCTTGGCCTCAAATTCATCTCCCTCAGGAGATTTCTCTTGCTGAACTCTGCCAAAGTCAGACTGTTCCTTCAAACTGCCCTCTTAGTCCCTAATTAGTATGTGCTATTTTAATATTCACTTTTTGAAATACTGTTTTAAATATTCTCTTAGCATTTTCAAGTATGTGTCCCATCTGCTACCTTAGATCTTAGGTTCTTTGAAGTAAGATGCTCTCTTTCTGTTTCTTCCCAAAAAGTGCCCAGGGAAAGACATAGAAGAAGTAGCTCGGTCAACGGCAAAGATTACCCCGAGAAGAATCTCGTCACCTCCTTGCCAAGACAAAGGTGGGCTGCAAGACTCACCTGGGGGCTACTGTCAGGATTGTACAGGTCTGCAGGCTTCTGCCCCCGCTGGTCCATGCTGTAATATTTACAGTGACTCCACTGGACCATGGATGGGTTCTGGGGGGGCTGGGGTCCATTAGGGACATTCAGCTGCATGACCACCACACCTGGTCCAGAAGGTGACACTCCTGAATGGCAGAAAGAAAGCAGTTGGTTGTGAATTCAAACTATATTTTGGCCTGTCAGCTAACCCTGAGTGGGAAAGCCAGTAAGCAAATCCACCAGCTCTCTTCAGAGTCACTTCAACTATGGCCTGCCAGGAATCTGAGAGAACTGCTGACAGGGATTCTGATTCCCCCTCCTCAAACCAGTGGAAGTTTGAGTGGAAGGGTTGTAAGTACCAGATGCCAGTGTTCTCCTGGCCTTCACCTGGTAGGGGGTACTTTGGTATGCTTGCCAGAAAACTGCTCCATTCTGTCAAAGTTGGGTATTACCAAATGCCCAGGTCAGATTGCTCAAATGTCTGGGCATGGTACAGGTCCGGGTTTGGGGCTGGACCAGGACTGCAGGCACTTGCAGGCTTTTCTGATAATGGCTGCAGATAAGTCAGTGATCTCTGGTTGTTCTGGAAAAGATGACTGCACACAGCTTCACTAAGCCAGACCCTGAAGTTTCTTCTTGGGCAAGGGTTGGGTGAGCTGGAAACATTTCAAACAGAGGGAATGGCAGAGATGTATGCCATATTCAGGAAATGACAAGTAATTTAAGGTGTGAAGGCACTGGGGCTCTGTAGGGGAAGTAGTGGGGGATGGAATACATTCATTCATTTATTCAGCAAACATTTACTGCACATTTACTATGTGCCAGTTCCCATGTTGGGCACTGGGTGTACAACAAACAAAACTGGTACCTGCCCTCATGGAATAGTCTATTAGGGAGTCAAACAGTAAACAAACAGTTGGTGTCAGAGTTTGACACATGTTCTGGTAAAGGTCTGTATTCTGTAGGTGTTGGGAACAGGACTTGTTCTTTAGAGAGCTAACTCAAGTGCCCCAAGGTAAGGTGACTGCAGGGAGGGAGACTAGTGGCAGGAAGACTAGTTACGACGCTGCGGAAACTGAACAAGGAGGTCCTGAATCAGCACTGACAGCAGGAAGGGGGTGGAAGTGTCAGACCCTCTCTGCGGGTTTTACTGGCAGGTTCAGGTGACTGACTGGATGCAATCCTGAGGTTTTAACACGGGCAACCATGGATGGCTTTACCCTGTCACGGGCTGGGGGAGGGAAAGGGCTCAGTGAGGAGGAACATTAAGTCCCAAACCTTCCTCATGGTGAAAAGCAAGGTAAGGGGTCAGGGAGAAGAAGTTTGATGGACAGTCCCCGCTGGGAGGGCTGCGCTGGAGCTCTCTGCTTCCCCACAGGGGACTGTCTGGTGTGAGGGTTTGTTCTTGACCTCCTAGGCTATCCTTTCTATAGAGGGACAGGCTGAGTTCATGTGTGTGTGGTGCTAGAGAAATGGGACCGAGGCTTGTAAGCTTGAAAACCTGCTGCAATGCTGCTGTTTTCATGGCTCGGTGCTCTGGGGCTGCCACTGCTGCCACCATCATACTGCTTCCTGTGACGGGAAATGTTGCAGCCTCTGCCCTGGGCACCAGTCCTGCTGAGAAGTGAGCATGATTGCTTTTCTCAGGTAGCATCGGTCAAAGGAAAGGAAAAGAAATGGCAGGAAGCCTGAGAGAGCAGCGCAGGAGACATAGCGTCTGTCATATCTTATTCCCAGTCAATCTGTGGCCCCCTCCCGACCCCAGGTTCATCTAATTGGAGAGCACAAGTACTCCGAGCGACAGGCTCACACCTCCCCATGCCCTGCCGAAGGGGACAGGGTATTCATCAGCAAGGCTTGCAGAAGGGCCACAGGAAAATTGCTGAGTGTCATGCATTTAACAACTTCCCCCTCGCGACACTTGCTTTGGGCATTTTATTTCCCCATCCTAACAGCCCCACCTGCTGCAACATCCTCTACCAACAAAATTGCAGCTGACCTTATTCAAACATCTCACTGCTACCCAAAGAGACCAAGGCAAAAAATAATCAAATCTATAGCTTTTCTGGAAGGCAGCTCATAATCTGAGACTCATGCCCTGGGCCAGGAAAGGGTGGAGGATGTGAGTCCATAGCGTGTGGGCATAAGTAAGGTGGTGGAAGCTCTTTCTAATAACAAGTAGCTGTAGGGCGCTGTTAGGGGACTCAAGGGAAGGGGGAAGGAGAACACAGTCCTCATATTATTGTCTCTGATTCCCAACAAAAACAAAGCCAGGGCTCTCAGCGGCAGCCTCAGTCCTGAGCTCCTCCCCACACTAAGTCCTCCGCGCTGGCCTGGAGCACTGTTCGTCACTCAGCCGGGAAGCAGAGCACTGCCCTGCTGATGAGCTGATCTTTATGCTTCTCTTCCTCAAGCCAAAAGCAGGTGGCATCCTGTAGCAGCTGAACTGTCGCTACTTCTTAATGGACGTGGCAATAAAACAAAAAAAGGGCAAACCACCCCGCTGCCCAGTGACAGCACTTCCATATAATCAGGTTGGGGGAAGGAGCCGGGGTTGGAGTGGGAAGGGGGCTGAATAAGGAAATCAATTTTAGCTTGAAAGCTCTGAAAGGAGCTAGGGGACATGTGAATGGCTTTTTAAGTGGCATCATTAAACCTGGGCAGAAAGGTCGATTGGGCAGAGCAAACCACATAAATATAAACAGATGACATTTATGTCTGGCAGAATTGGTTTTTGTTTAGTTTTTTTTTTTTTTTCTTTAATCACGGAGGTAGAAGATTGGTAAGGCTTCTTCCTTACCACCAGGAATCAAATCTATGGAAAGGAATGTCCAGAGAAATAAAATTCACAGGCACTTTTCCCAAATTACAGAATAGAATCCAAGATCATCTGGTCTTTTCCCTTTTTTGGTGGAAGAAAGATGTCTTCAGTGAGTGGGGGAGAAAAGAGTTAGTTTCAGCCTTGGGAACCCCTCAGCTATAAAGTGAGCCCGCATGTGAGAGGTTATGTTTCTATGGGCCTCACTCTGGCCATGCTACTGTGTCACTGGGAGGTGGGAGTCTGTATATAGGCTTCACTGCCATTTCACATCTGTGTGCACCTTCCCCGGACAAGCATCCCTGCAGGAACCTCAAGGGACCTGCAAGCCAGTGGGAAGAAAAGTGTTTTCTGGGGTTACACTTATGTTTAATATCACAATGGAGGAATTAAGGTCCGGACCTGGGGGTAAACTGAGCAACTACAAAAATGTATTAATAAACCAGAACAGTTGTTGCAGGAACAGCCAATCCTAATCCCTGCCTTTATTTTTGGAAAAGTGACCATGTTGCCACATGGTAGAAGGGCGGGTGACTGTCCTCTGAAGGTGACATAGCAGTCCCTGTGGGCTATGCTGGCATTCTATCTTCCCAAGTAAAGGGTAAACTGGAAAGGAAGGCAGAAGAAGCAGTTTTTCTCTTCTGCTTCCTGTTAAAGAGTTTCATGAGCAGGAACTTTTAAAATCAGTGGTATGGTGAATATGTCTCTTAGATGATGTGGGTGGAACAGAGGGTCCCATCCTCTAGGAAAAGGACAAGGGGTAAGTCAGAAGCCAAGGATCGTTCAGGGTAGCTAGGAAAGGAAGGAAAGGAAAGAAAGGAAACAGAACAGGAAATTCCAAAGAAGCAAGGGAACTAGATGCTGAAGAGGGTTTCCTCCATGTCTACTGATTAGGAAAGAGCCTAGGTTATCTCCTTCCAGTCTCAGTCCAGATCTCTAAGTGCTGCCAACTTTCAGAATAGCAGTTGTTTCAGGTTACTTAACTCAGCACTAGGTCCAGAGTAGGTAATACAAAATTCTTTTTCTTTGGTTTGTTTCACATTCAAAGACCTTATATTTGAAGATGAACAGATATAACCACAGAGACCCAACAGATATACTGATGTACCACTATGCACACACACATATGTATTCTATCAAATGGGAGAAAATGCCCTGCGGTACCAAGCACCACCACAGGCTACAGTGGTTCTTGGAGCCAATTTCTACAATTTCCATACCCCGCTGGGAATTTCAAGGTCAAGTGCCCCTGGCGGACACTAGGAGAAACAGCTAGAGAGACCAATAATGTAATAAAGGGTAAGGGCTGTTGAATTAAAAAATTCTCAGCCTATGAGAGATCCACGTTTGGTATGGATGAAGGCAGAAATCAGTACTCCTTGAAAGTAAGAACTGATCATGTCTTATGAGCAAGATTAATTCTGGAATCCATTCCACAGCATCTAACACAGAGTGGAAAAAAAATCGATGTGAAAAAGACTCCATTTCTAAATGGGAAAAGCTGGCAAAAATACCTCTCTCACCAGAAGAGGGCACTCTGACATTCCCACAATACAGGAGAAGGGGGATAGTTGGGGGCTACATTAAGACTTCCTGTCTTCCAGAACCCCGGAAGTTTCTTTACCGGTCATATAATGCTACGACAGGGTGAGATGAAAGGGAAACAAATAAGGGTAGCTGTACTAGTTGTGTTGGGGGAGTTCTTGGCAAAGGCTGACAGTGAGAGGCTGCATGGCAAAAACACCTTGGAGAGATGGTCCCTTCCAAGGTGGACCTTTAGCTGTTTAACACAATACCCATTTATTTCCCACTGGAGGTAAAGGAACAGAGTACAGAAAGCCTGTTGAAAATGTCTTACTGAAAATGCAGCATAGGATGTGCCAAGTCAAAAGACCCACGTTCAAGTTTTAGGATTGTGACTTTAGGCAAGTCATTTATCCTCTTTGAGTGTTAAATTTCTTCTTCACGATGTTGTGGTGAGAATTATGATAAAATGTATGTGAGCACATAAGAAAAACTATGAAACCAATCTAAGATATGACTTAAAAAGCATTTTATCAGCCTGTCTCACATTCTCTAGAGGAAAAAAAAAGCTGTCTATAGGAAGAATGAGAGCAGGTGACAGAGGTAAGCACTTCATGTCTCAAAGGCATGTGAGTAGTGAATGTAATACTGAATTCAGAAAAAGAAACAAAAAAAGAACAAGCAAGAAAGAAAACAAGGAACCCAATTAGACATGTGGCTTCCCAGGAACAGGGGTGGGACAACCAACCTGGCCTTTCTTAAGAGGTCAAGTTTACCACCCCTGGAAAACACCAGCCAGGACCTTGGTCTTTCCTCCTGATGGGGCCACAGTGGGGACAGAGACAATCCCTGAACTCTCTCTGCCCTTCCCAGCTTTAGAGTATAAGTTTTTCAGCATTTGCTCTTGCCAGTACCCAAGACCCTCCAAATTTTTATTCTCTTACCTGAGTACTGCTGTGGCATCTGTGGTGGACTGCAGGGAGAGGGAGACTGAGGCAGCTGGTACTGCTCAGAGCCAGGAGGTTGCAGAAACCCCACAGAAGGGCTGGGGAGATGGAGAAGAGAGGAGTGGTAAAGCAGTAGAAGGAGGAACACAGCTCCTAGCAAACAGCTGCCGCTTCCTGGGCCTCCCCCGTGGGAAGCAGAAGCAGCTCCAAGCCATTCCCAGACCAATTTGCCGTGCAATTTCTAAAATCACTCATCAGTTCAAAGTTAATTATATATTTGTACTTGATCATCTTTCAATTAGGAAGCTGCTAATCAGTGCTATAAATGGAATGTTAGTGACACATGCTCTTCCCAACAGTGTGAAAACACCAGACACACACATGCATACACACACAAACACATACACACGTTGAGGAACACACAAAGAGAGTGCCAGAGACAGACACACAGTGCAAGAGAGAGTATAAAAAAAGAACTAAGGAGGTGTGTGTGTGATTTAGGATATTTACACAATGGCAAACATAGATAGTCACGTAAAGACTATCTTTACGTGGGTAATCCCCCCACAAAACTCAAGACAACAGGAGACATACATACAAAAAGAAAGAAACATGCACACTGACAGAGACACAGAAATACATACAGGTAGGCCCGCCCAGACTTGAGTTCTAGTTCCAGCTCTGCTTTTAACTAACTGTGTGGCTTTGGGTAAGTTTCTTAACATCCCTAACTGGAATTTCTTCATTTATTAAAAAAAGGGAGAAAAAGAAAACAAGGGGAGTGGACGAGATATTTCTAAGGTACCTCTACCTCTAAAATTCTATCAGCTATGGTCTATACTAAAATATATAAATAAATACAGAAATAGACCATCTGAGATTCACCCATGGACATAAACAGAATTTTACATATACACACTCTAAATTGCTTGTTTTAATGATGAGCAGTGTCCACGTACAGTTCTGAATCTCACTGATTAGAAAAACAAAAAAATGGGAAATTATAAAGCCTCTGTCTCTGAAGCAGGAATTTTTTAGTTGATGAGCTCCTATGGCAAAGATCCCAGCTCCACTGGGATCTTTACCCCTGCCTTTCTTTCCTTAGTCCAGTGGGAACAAAACCATGGCGCAGCAGTTGCTGAAGGTCTATGGGAGACGCGCACCGACTTTCTGGGAGTCCTCACCTCGTACCGTTCTGCTGAGCGGGCGGGATCATGCCGTAGTACACTGGCACGCTCCCCGCTGGGAGGCCCCCTTGCACAGACTGGCTCGCAGAGACCAGCATGGGTTGCTGGAAAGGCGGCTGAACCACATTTTGTGAGTCATTACCCACTGGGACCTGAATGGAGAAGAGAAGAGAATGACTACTTGTATTCCCAATGAGTTCATCCAGAGAACAGCCCAGGCATCACAGACCAGGACCCTCTAACTTCCTTCTCTATTTCTTAGACACTCCTATTCTCCTCATCTGCCTTAAGGAAGTGCTTATAGAGCTACCTCCATTTCCCTCTTCTCCAAACACCATTCTTGGGCATCTAATATGAAGAAAGGAGCCCCACTTCCTTTAGACCCTACTTTTCTGGGCATAGACTCATTTGCATGGCTGTATAAAGGTCAAACAATTCAAATAAAGCCTTCTCTCAGAGGAAAACAACCTAAACATTTTAGGGGTGAAGGGAACAATATTTTAGTGTCAGAACTGTGAGATGTGGGAAGCCGTCCCCCATCCCTCATCCCGAGGCCTGGCTGATCTTTCCCAACACAGAGTGCACCCACTTGGTAGGAAGGCAGTGGAGTGTACTGGACCACCACGCCTTGCATCTGGCCCCCCACGCTGCTCCTCTGGTTGCCGAGCAGGCCCTGGTTTTGTGGCTGCTGTACCCCAATCATGCCTTGGTAAGCCGCCTGCTGCTGGGTAGGCATCATGGGCTGTAAACCTAGGGACGGGCAAGGCAGAGAAGACATCAGCATGGTTTTTACAATGTTTAGGTCATACTCTGTCAGCAATTCCTCTTCTCCTGTCTATTTTACCTTTTCGTTTTCTGGAGATGCTGGGTCCCTCTTTAGGACTCTACTCATTCCTGCCTTTTTTTCCTCCTTTTCTCTTTTTTTAATAAAATAGGGAAGGCAATTCTCTCTTTCCCAGTCTCTGCCCTTCACCTATCCACGGCCTTCTTATACTAATAGTTCCCCTTACCAGTCTGCTGGGATGGCTGAGGCAGCTGCTGACCACGTTGGGGGCTGTAGGCCACCGGGTGAGAGAGAGGTCGATATTGCTGGTTGGAGTTAGGATACTGTCCAGGGGGATAGTAAGAAACCTGGATCTATGGTGAGAGGAAACAGATGTGTGAGAAGGTCCCTCAAATTCAGCCCCAACATCCCCAAACTATCAAATTCATCAGGGCTGATGGCCAAAAATCTGTAAATGGAGATATTTTGGGTCTGCGATTACAGCACTGGTATACAAGTTTGAAACAGAACAGGAAGGACTTGTGTCATCTAGAAAGCCAAGCTTCTAACTAGAAAGACAACTCTCAAATGCAAGGTGGGGACATGGAGGTGGGTGATAGGCATCCCCTATGGTCTTTTCTTCTGAGGAAGAAAGAAGGACTGTAATAGTGGACAAACTGAATTAGTGATTTCAGCTCAGAACCTGAGCCGCTCACCTGCTGAGGGGGCTGCATGTAGCCCTGGGGTGGCAGGACTTGCTGAGTAGGTGGTGCATGGCTAGAGGTGGGGTAGTTGGAAGTGGGGAGAGGCTGTCCCGTAGAAGCCATGATGAAGCTAGTCTGCTGAGGGTGCTGGGAGATAAGTGGGGGCTGGAACAGAGCTGAGGATGGGTCAGCTGCTTCAGTAGAACCTTGGCGACTGAGGCTCATCTGTCCAAATGGGTTGCTGAGGTCATCTGCCTGTTGAGAGAGTGGGGGAAGACTCAAGGACTGAGGTCATTTCAAGCCCCATGTCTTTGTTTTCAAGACAGACAGACAGACAACCAGAAATAGCAAGCCTCTCTGTAGTCTTCCTTACACCAAATTCGAGACAGGCCTGCCTCTGTGCCCAGGGAGGCGCTTTTCAGCCTTAAGCCTCTATCTTTATCATGTGGGGTTTTAAATTGCTATGAATTTAACAGCTGTTTGAAGCCTAATTGTAGAGCCAGTCTCCCTACCACATATGAGGTAACAGTGACCACTCTGATTATGATTTTTATTAGAATTTGTCCTGGGGAGATGGGAGCAATGACACAACACATGTATATGTATATGTATGTGTGTATACACAGACACACACACACGACAAACTAGTGGGTTGAAAAAATAGACTGCAAGTCTTTCCATTTCCTGTCTTCTTCATGCCTCTAGCCATACAAAGGGCCCCTACATTGCCATAAATTCCATTTTTATAATAAAGGACCCAGATAACATCCTGAGGGGATTATGGATGGCTAGGTTCATGTGTCTCCCCAGCTCTGCCTCTGTAGCGGAAAGACTGGTGGGCTCCCACTCCTGCTGCTTATCTCCTTACTCCCTCTCGAGGTTATTTCCACCTCTGTTCTCTGACACTTGCCTAGAGTTCTCCTGCCCTTCAGAAACCACTTCCAATTCTCACCTCTGAAAGGAGGCCAGGGTGAGTGGCTGAGCTGGAGGGCGAGACTGACTGGCTAGTCTGTAATTGCCTTCTCTCTCAGCCCTCTTCTCTAAGCAGTAAGAGTGATGGTGTTCCATCTCTCACTTGTACGGTGAGAGGTTAGAGTTTGTTAGCTTCCTCGTCCCTTCCGCTCCCTGGGCAGTAATTGACACACACAAACACATACACACGCAGAGCAGAAGTTCTTTTGCAAAAAACCTAGTAGAAACAAAAGGCAATGCTTTCCTGTGGTTTCACTCAATTTTCGGGGATCTGATCTTCAAGTTAGCTATTTTACTATCTTAGTGAGCAGAAATAGATGACAAGAAGACTGGACTGCAGATTATTTGAGGTCCATATTCCAGGACTTTTCAGAATGGAGATAAGAGGTGGGAGGAAAGGGGATCCTAGTGAAAAAGTTGATGGGTGTGATTAACACACATACACACACACACAAAATTAGGGCTCCTATAACTATGATAGAAGTTATCAACCATGAGGCAAATCAGATCTTCAAAGGATCTGTCGTTAGGGTACAAGTCATTTAAACTGCATTTATTATGTATTAGAAAAGATTTTTTTAATGTAAAATAACATGGTAAGATAGGGGGATATTTTAAGTTTTTACTATTGGTACCAGAGAAATCTGCAATTGCGTTTTTATTTTTAAAGGAAATGAGGAGCCCAGGTTAGACCAATATCCCATTTTGTTGCCCCTCCTAAAACTCAGGGGAACTTGGTGCTGCTCTCTGTCTTACACTTAGGCATCTTGATGGCTCCAGGGCTGTGATGAGTGACTAGAATGGAGGCGAGTTCAGCCTGTGCTAGCCCCTCAAGAAGAAACATCTTTTAACATGGCCCTCCAAAAAGCACAATTGCTTTGCAAGGTTGTCCTAGACTGACCCAGACATACCCACAAATACATGGACAAGACAAAAAAGGGGGAATGGAGTTTATACCATGTTGTACTGCTGGGGCGGAGAGACTGGCAGAAGGACTTGGGGACAGGAGCCTGGAGAGAACTGAACAGGCTGCGGAGAGGGCTGCAGAGCTGGGACTGGCTGTGGACCCGCAGAAAGGCATGTGGGAAAGGGAAGAGAAAAGGAAGGCATAGGGA
The DNA here is from genome assembly GCF_964194185.1 of Rhinolophus hipposideros. NCBI lineage: Eukaryota > Metazoa > Chordata > Mammalia > Chiroptera > Rhinolophidae > Rhinolophus > Rhinolophus hipposideros. The sequence goes on from NC_138055.1 coordinate 56,735,886, forward strand.
AAGGCAACAGGAGAGAGATGGGGAGGAAAAAGGAAGGAACAACAAGGTTAATCATAAAAGAAATTTCAGATGCATAGCAGGGCTGTTCAGCAGGCTGGAGACCAAGCCCAGGATCATTTGTGGCTTTTCCCACCTCTGACACAGGCCCTCTTTCCTATCAGGAGAGACCTGCTGCACACCCAGCCCCATTGGTCACTCAGAACTCTGCAGCTGTAGTGAGCAATCTTAGGACTCTCAGAGCCAGGTCTGCTGCCTGACTGCAAACACAGGGTTTCCCAAAAGATTTTTTCTGAACACATGATTCCTGGGGAGCACGATCATAACCCTCCTCGAATGCCCACTTGAAAAGGGATTCCTGCTTCTGTAGGGTCATCCAAGGTCTGGCTCAGCTCTCCCAGCCAAGCTCCTGATTTCACACCACAGCTCTCCTGGAGGAAGTGCTCATTCACAAGGATCGTCTCTCTAACCCTCTCCCTCCTGAGGGCAGAGAAGGAAAAAATAGCCAGTTCACGCCTGGTTCCAGCTACTTCCTCCTCCTCCATGACTCTTCTGTGCCCCTCCAGGCTGTCAGGGCAGTATGAAAAATGCCCCCACAAGCAAACGGAGGGATTTAGGAATAAAATATAAATAGCCTAGTTTTAGCTTTTGTTCTTTCAGTCTCCATTAGCCTCAAGCAGGAGGATTTGTTTATTTGGAACATGGTGTATTCTAAACCAACTAATGGAGAGCTGTTTTTCCTCTCTGTTCTTCCCCTCCAGCCATTTCAATCACTTCATCGTTCTCCAGCGTCACCCCTAATGGTGGTAGGAGGGGTGGGAGAAAGGGGAGAGGCTAGGATGAGGGGGAAATCACATTTATATATGTTGTTTCATTTACATACATTATCTCATTACAAACTCACAATCCTATATGGAGATTTGATAACTTGTATTTGCAGTAAAGACAGTAAGACTCAGAGAAATTAAATCACATGTGCAGGATCACACAGCTAACATGGCAGAGCTGGGATGGGGGGGACCTAGTTCTGCCTGACATATCTTCTTTCCACTCTACTGTAGCAGTAGGGAGGGCATGAAAGAAGTTGAATGGAATCACACAAACATGTTTTTCGTTGTATAATTCTCCTCCCTCCTTCCAAATTTAGAGTATTAAGTAAAAGGTGTGGGGGACCAAGGTATCGCTATCCTCTTCTGCTGTGTATCTCTGGAGAGACCCTTTCACAGAGGGGACTAACAGTTCCGGAAGCTGAGAGGCCAGGAATTAGAAGACCCCCCAAATGGAGAATACTCCTGATAATCTGAATTAAATAAAACGTAAGTCATTTTGATTAGGAAAGTTACCAGGAATCCACCGTGTGACTTGGGAGAGATGATGCCACAGCCTTGACAACACCCTCTCAGCTCTCCTGCCGCACCTATTTGCTGTAAGCCAGTGATATCCAAACGTATCTGCTGGTCAAGCTGCTCAGCATGAGCTACCTGTGCTGGGAGTTTTTAAACTCATTTTCTACTATTCTAATCCTCTTCTTTCTCTTGGGGGACTGTTTGTGGTGCTTCAGGCTTTATACCCGCTTGGGAGGAAGGGGTGGCCATAGGGACAGTGAAATGGTAAAACAACACTGCGTGTTTTCCTCACATTTGAGAGTTTTGAGTAAAAAGTAAAGAGAGAAGAAATGATGCTTTCTCTTAGGCCTCTCCTGCTGAGGTAAATAGTGGTAAAGGTGGGCACCTCAGTGCTATTTTTAAGTTATTCATTCCATCACTACCTTCAGCTATAGTTCTTTTCTCAGAGAGTCTTAAATTCCAGAACTAGGGAACTTCTGAAAAACCATAGGCGAGCCAATGACGGGCCCTGAAGGATTTGACTGCCCCCTAATGGTGAATTCTGGGCTAGATCATTGGTTCCTGGATGCCTGACTGGACCTCAGGAGAAAGGCTCAGAGGGCTCCCTTTCAAGCGGTCCACTCCACTTTAAGTAAATTGGGCAAAAGGTAGCCTCTGGCCTTTTAATCCTCAGCCTCTCTTGGTTTCACATGTTCAACTGATACATGATATGGGGTCTGCTCTGACAGCAGCGGCCTCCCGAGGAGGGAAAGAGCATACTTTAGCCAGCACTGTCCCTATGCCTGGGGCAAATGCCTCTGCTACAGAGCTAAAGTTTCTCTCTCAGTTTCTCTTCCAAAGGAAAAACTTGAAAGTACACACAGTGGTGTGTGTGTGTGTGTGTGTGTGTGTGTGTGTGTGTGTGGTCACTTCCTTCATTCCTGCCCTGCTGTTGAATACCACTTGAGAAACGGAACAATAAATATTCTGGGGCTCAGCAACCTAAGTTTAGAGAGCCACCAGCACTGAGACAGAGAAAAAGAAAAAATAAATAAAAAGGTAGTAGGAAGAGGAAGAAAGATAAACAGAGAAGGAGAAAAAGTGAAGAGGAAGAAAAAAAGAACTACATATAGTGGTATAATATTAGCAGCTACCATAAGTGCTTCAGGGACAGCAAAACTTAACCAGGTTTTTGGTTTGGAGTTTGGGATCAAAATTAACCTCAGGAACAGACTTCCAAGGGAGCAGAGATCTCTATGCTGAATAATGGCTCCTACAGAGCCTAGCCCAGCACGGACTCCCTGCGGGTCAGTCAGTACCAATAGCTGACCCACTCACCCTCACTCACCATGCAGAGGCAGGGACAGAATCTGAGGAAAAGTTTGGGATTCAGGGCCAGGCACCTGGACATCCTGTCTAATTTTTTTTCTGTCCCAAATGTTTATTCTCTTTACTTGCTTCTTTATTCCCATCCTACTCCTGCTGTCTGTTTCTAGATATGGATGGAAGGAGGATGCAGATGGAAGACTAAGAGGGAAAAAGGGAGCAAGACTATTAAAATCTACATTTTAGAAAACTCAAAAAAATACTGGGATCTTATCAAAGTGAAACATACACACACAGAAACGCAGTAGGAGACAGCCAGAGGGAGAAGAGAGTTTACCCACTTGTAGTCTAAGCTATGACACAGAAAAGGAAAAGCACACACACATGCTATGCTTCAGTATGGAGCGAGGTAAGCTGACATGAATGGGATTTAATGAGGCAGATGGTGGCAGAAGAAGGAAGAAGTCAGGACTATAGAGAAACTGACTTATGGATTAAGATGAAGGACTAGAATGATCTGCATGTGGCTTATATTAAGACACAAAGCAGGGTTTCCTAGATTTTCACTGTTCTTTATTTTAGCTTCTTTTTTTTTTTTTAGTTAAAGTTTATTGGGGTGACAGTTGTTAGTAAAGTCACATAGGTTTCAGGGGTACAATTCTGTATTCCATCATCTATAAATCCCATTGTGTGTTCACCACCCAGAGTCAGTTCTCCTTCCATCACCATATATTTGATCCCCTTTACCCTCATCTACCACCCCCCTTCCTATTTTAGCTTCTTTTCACAATACTTGAAGTAGGCCCTCCTGGGCTCTTTCCCCTCTAGTTTCCAGTTCCGAGGGTATGAGTGCTCGGGGCTTGCTTCTTGTGCCTACGGAACACAAATACTTGAGGCCAAATGGGCTAACTGAACAGGGAGATGAGGGAGCTTGGGAGGTGAAACAAGAACTTCAACTGCAGCACAAAAGAGTACAGACACGGGCTTCCTGGCTGCCAGAGAGCACTCCAGGACAAAGCATGGGCTTATTCACGAAGAGCTCTATTCATAGCAAAAAAAGACTAAGTAGAGATCTCAGAGCACTTCTCCTCAGGGTATGAAGGGGACTCAAACCGAGAACACGGAGAGGTGCCATTTAGAACATGATCTGATTCCTATGCTGATGACTTGCGTGGTCTCCACAGAAGCAAAACTGCACCCACCCCCTAGTTGGTACCAACATCTATCCATCCAGTAAAAGGCGTGAGAGCTCTTCTATGCATGGAAACAAAGACGACAGGGAGTGCTGTGCTAGGTTAGGCCCTGTAGACGGGCGACAGGGGAGCATGACTTGGTTCTATGCCTATGGCACAGGTACGGCAGGGGTCTTGAGTGTTAATTTCCTCCCCCCCAACACATAAATATATGTTTATGGGTCAACAGTTATATGAATACATTCAGACTATGGTGAGAGCTGTGATCTTTTCAAGCTCCATATATGGATACAGTGAGCAAAATCTCCTTGCTCATTACATAGGATGTAGAGGGCGGTGGGGTACAGCAGAAATGGGGAATGGGGTAAAAGATCTCGCTGACGATTCTCAGGAGGTAGAGGAGGAAATGTACAGCAAAAAACTCCCAGACTGACTACCAAGAGCACTTTGGCCAAACCTTCACCCTTACTCTTCTTTCCCCACAACTAACAAATTGAGAAATGGGGGGAGACAGTGGCATGTCTCCAAAAACAGATCTTTCCTGCCACCCACAGCACAAGAGACATGACTACTTCCAAAGCTTGCTTAAATCGGAGCGCAGGGGGTTCTGGCACTGAGTAGTGACTCACCTGTGAGATCATGTGATTATTCAAGGGTGGCTGTTGCTGAGGCGGGGGTGGGAGAGCAGGAAGCTGCTGCTGCGGCTGCTGCTGCTGGGCAGTACAAGGGAGAAGACCCCGGGCAGGCTGGGAGGAGGTGACCTGGTTGCACACTTCTGGGGCACCTGGTGCCATACCTGAGGCAAAGAGGAGACCCACAAGAGCTATAAGCACAAGTCAGGACCATTCCACCCTCGGAGGGCCCAGCTGCAGGGCTCTAGGCTCCTTGCTGTTTCTCTTCAATCTCCTTCTACGCATTTCCCCAGCTGTCTGGGAAGGTCCACGTATTAGCATGGATGCATTGCAGCCGTCGCTGAGGAGAGGCCTCATCTTAGCAGGTTTCTGCTCCGTTGGGACAATAGCCGCCGTGACTGGCAAGGTTTGGTTTTGGAATGAAACAAAATGTGAGGCTGCTAAGTCACCTCTCCTGCAATGCCTAGAATCTGTCCATCACAAAAACTGAAAACATGAATGTTTGCTTCCTGGGAAGGTACAGATTCCTGGTCCCTCAAGAGACCTGTCTTCTTTGATTTCTTCTTAACTTGTAGTGTCTCACGAAAGCTGCTGAGAAGACAACCTTGCCTCTCCAAGTACGTGCCTGTGCACACAAATACACATACCCTTCATCTAACTATTTCCCCCATTTCCAGGCTCTTCAAGCCATGCATGCATTCACATAAAATACTTGTACTTACTACCTCCTATGTGCCAAGCACTGCATAGTGAACTGAGGACATAAAGGTGAAGGGAACACAGTCCTTGCCCTTAAGCAACACAGGAGCTTCTGCCCTAAGATGAACATCCACAGGGTTACCACTGATAAGGATAAGGGATGCCCCAGGGGGATGAACAAAGTTGTATGAAAGCAAAGATGAAAAGTAGTAACTCCCAGAAGGGTTACGGGGAAGGGTTTAAAGAGGAAGTGGAAGGACAGATGGGTTTGAAGGGTGAACAGAAGGCTTGTCAGACTGAGAGGGGACAAAGCTAATGCCATATTCAGGAATTGGTTGGCGGGCCAGAGGAGGACGCACATCTGGACATGAGACTGAGAGGGCAGACTGGAGTCAGGAAGTTGTGCCGTATCAGTGATTTGGATTTTATTATGTAGGGAAAGCAGAAACATGAAGTTTTTAAGAGAGGAGTGACTTGATCAGATTTATGTTATAGATTGGTAAACTGGCTCTATAAAGGGCTGAGGATGGAGCAGGAAAACTAGCTTGGGGGCCAAGGTTATAATTAAATAAAAGAAGATGCAGGCCTGGATAAAGGCAGAGGCAGTAGTTAGAAAGGAGGTAACAGGGAAGAGCAGCGGAGACCCAACAGTCAGAGGCAAAATCTTCACCACTACTGAGGTCTTCTGAGACCTACAGAACTTCTGGGATAAGAGTGAAGCAATTCTTTAGAGGCAGTAGGATGGTCCAATGGGTATAAAGAGTTAAATAACCTTCTGCTAAGAGTGCAATAGGAACACTTGGAGGTTACACAGCAGATCAGGAGAGCTAGAGTGACGGAGGGGCATGTGAAACATATGCTCCTTCTCAGTGACTGAGCTCCAGAGAAGTCACAGCAGTGTCTCTCAAAGTTCCGGCCTATTAGCTGCTACCAAGTAATTACACAGAGTTACACACTGAGGGTTCCCTCTGCTCTACAAACCTTCTTTATAATCTCAGAGGCCACAGAAGGACAGCAGCTGTCATTCCCATCTCAGTGTATGACCTGAACCTGGGCTGATAGGGGTGTTCTACCTCAGTCGGAAATCAGATACAATAATCTCATCTCAATCAGTTTTTTTCCAATTAGGAAAGAAAGTTTGAAAGAAAATCAGAGAAGGGACTCAAAAGGACAATGGATTCAAGAAGTGAAATTTCCCCTCATCTGGCTCTGTTAGGTTTCCAGGACACGATATTGGGACAAGTGTTTTGTTAGAAATAAGTATCAGTGATGTTTTAAAGAAGATAAGCATGACACAGAAAAGGAGAAACTATAGTACCTGGCCTGGAGATCCTTCCTGCACTGCCACCTTTATTGTTCCCGATACTGTCGCCACGGGTGAGGATAGAGATTCCGCTGAAGCTGCTGGCTTTGGTGACAGGGGGCCGCATGCTCCGGACAGAGCCATCAGAGTCCGTGCTGCTCCAGGGCCGTGGCTCCAGGGATTTGAGTTCGCTGTCTGTGCTGCTCTGGCGGCTGCTTGAGGTACGGCTCAGCCCCTCACGGTTCCCCCTGCGAAGACCACAGTGGTCAGAGCACCCCCCACCTACCACTTCTGCCGAAGGGCTAGGAGAGAGTTCATTTCTATTCTTTCAGTAACAAAGAAGGGGTGAGGGTTGAGGGGAGGATGGACACAGACTTCTTGTTAGTTGGCTGGCCAACCAAGACTTGATGAGAACAGAAAGAACAATACCCAGTACAGTTACAAAGAGCACAGAGGCAAATCTGGAAGACAGTGCACTGGCAACTAATTCAGTACATCAGACCAGAGGTGGATGGGAAACCACATACATGATGCTGAGATTGGCTGTGGTCTCTTACCCCAACCTCCCACTGCAGGGATCCCACACATGCAGGAAATAGTTGGGAGCAGGGGGGTACCAGCTCCTTCTGGGAGTTTTTAAAACAAAAAGACTCCTAGAAGTAACTAGTGCTAGCCAATGACATGGATAAATCCCACACTAGGTCTTCCACATAACACATGTCTAAGCCAGCAGAGGTGCTGCTTATGTCCACTGTCCCAGGGGTGAGAAGAATACAGTGGACAAACGGGACACTCTGGAAAACTCAGTCTGATAGTTTGGAATTGACCTAACCTATGCTGTGGAAGTTCTGTGTTGGTATCTGGGAACAAATGGTTCCAGGGTCTCTCAGGGCTGAAGTTCCAGGCATGATCAACCAAACATGCCCTTGGGACCCAGGATGGCAAGTACTGGGGGGCTGACTGTACCTAGCTGCCTCCATATTAAGGACCCTATTGCTCTAGGCAAGGCACAAGGCTATAGAGAAAAGGAATTCATTCTCTTTCATTTTATTCTACAAATACCAGGGTTATCCTGATGTTACAATCACTGAGTGTGATTATAAACAGCTGCACTCCTCAAGATAGACGGCGTTGGTCTGAAAGCCCTAAGTCTTGTTGAGTTCTTACTGCTTCTTAATCAGTAAGCAATCAAGAACCAGGAATTTTCCTTTCATATCCCCCACTCCCAACAACTAGTGTCCTAAGGAAATCAAATGACAACAATTACAAAGATTTTGGTATGTATACTGGGGAGCAATTGAGAAAAATTCATAGCATCTTGGGCTCTCTTCTTTTCACCACCATCCCACCTGAAGCAAATAGAAAACCCCATCTCAATCCCCTTAGCTGCAAAGACATTAGGCTCAGAGTTATTCTAATAAAGGAAGGTACTTTTATTAAGAACGTGATAATAAAGAAAATACTTTTCTTTATTAGAATATATGCTCCAAAGGTACTACAGAGAAGACGGGTGAAACATATGTTGGGTCTCTATTTTAGTTTTTAGCCAAGCTAACTGTGGTGGGTTAAGAACACACTGGCACAGCTGGTTAGGACGTGGCTACTTCTTCTCTGAATCCCAAGTAGACGTCTGTGTAACCTCCACGCTTCTCTCTATATAGTTAGAATAGAGGACTGGAAAATATTCCTGTTTCCCCAAAACTTTACTGCTTTTTGGGGGGGATGTCAAAAGTAGAATGGGAAACAAGAAAGAAGTATAAATCAGGGACTCTCCAGGAACGGAACCAGACTCAAGTGAGAGCCAACAGCTCTGTCTCAATGGACAAAGCCAAGTCTACTGAAAGGACTCAGTGACGATGTGCATGTGGTGGGTAAGCGGATATAGCAGTGGCAATGCATGAGGCTGTCCATTAGACATCAGAGCTTGAATTTGCAAGACAAGTCCTAATGGCCTTTTATACCCAAATCACATACTGTATACTACCTATTATTACAATTCCGCCATCTATTTTCTCTTTCTACCAGAGGTCAGTGAATGAGTCAACTTTAAACCAAACACCCTGGGAAGCCACAGTGGCACCACTTCTATACTCATCCAGTTTCCCCAGACAGCGATGGCCAAGTGCTCAAGCTGTGGCCTGTCCGATGGCCTTCTGACTAACCTGGGTTAGTACACCTATAACCCTGAGACTTAGAAAATCTGAGATGAGTATTGGCAAGGAAAGAGATCAGTTTTCCTTCTCTACAACTAAACCCAATCTCTAGTTATGGCTTTCCACTTCACTAAAAATAAGGCAGTTAGGGAAAACTACCAAACTCAATTCTGAGCACCAGATTGGGTTGTGTGTGTGTAGGAGAGGTGGGGGTGAAGGACAGAGAATATTCACACTGCATATTCCCGTGAAATCAGAGCTTAAGTTTTTACAAGCAGATTCAGTGCTGGTGAAAAGTCCAGTTTAGTAGGTCTGGGGAGTAGGTAGAGAGGTCTGTGGAAGAAGTGGCAATAAATATCAGTAACCCTCACTGTAGCTTATTCATCAGTTGAATAGAATCTTCCAAAGAATTGGGAAGTTGCCATATTTATTGCGAATCATGGATGAGGGAATCTGGTATACTGGTATTTGTTTCACAAACTTGGGAAGAAAGGTATAAAGCACTTAGAAAAGATCATTCTAATCATTAGAGTTCTGGACTAGTACCCAAATAGAGGAAGAAGTTACTCCCTTAAGAGTCCAGGGAGCTGCATTTAAATGACCTAGATCTTTAATCAAAAGTCGGTATGGAAAGCAGCAGCACAAGAGGTGTGGACAGGAGAGGGCTCACTCGATCCTTCAAGCTATTGCCCACACGACTTGATGGAGTTTGATGCGCCACAGCACTAATGAGGGCATCGTTCTTCGCAGGGAATCTGAAGGAGGGCTCTGAATGGAACAGCACTCAGCGAGGAAGGGCGGATGTTTGTAGAGAGCGAGTGTGGTATGATGAAAGGTGTACTGGACAAAGACTCAGTCCCAGTCTTGCCACTAACAGCCATGAAAACTTGGGCTGGCCACTTAATGTCTCTGCTTTTGTTTCCTTACATGTAAAGCAGCCTGCCAACTCAGGACACGGAGAGAACTGAACCCCATACATACACTCCGGCAACTGTAAAGCACTGTGCATTAAGTCCCAGAGAGAAGTTAGTTTAAAACTCCTGTGTATTACAGGTATTTGGGGATCATTTATGACTGAAGGGTAAAATATGGAACAGGATTTTTTTTTTGCTTTGAAAGAGGACTCTATCTTGACCACCACCAACAATGTAGACCCCTCTCTGCCTGGGGCTTTCACATGGACCGCGGGGTGGGATAATTTAGGGAAAACAGTTCAGAGATCTGGAAGGGGAGATAAATCCTCCATCCCAAGAATGGGAAATCTTGATATGCCAATTTACACATGGTTTGACTAGCTTTAGAAAGGATGATAGGAAAGGGACAACTGAAGTACTGCGGATGACAGCTTTAACTAGTCTGAGTTAGTCAGGTTCTATCAAGCTTAGGATTCAAAAAGAGAGGAAAGGGTTAGACCTGAATCCTAGTATTAAACACTCAGGTTTTCTGTGCTCTATCGTTCTTCTATGGCAAATGGGCACAACATGCTTAAGCTGAGCTGTGCCAGGATAAGGTCTTGAAGTAACGCTTCTCTCACCACCGCCCTGCGTGATCACTGGGGTGGGACTGAGACACTGAAATGAAAGGGAGATTCTCAAGACTGCTTTGTACAAAAATGGAGAAGATTAGGCACTGGAGAAGATAACACGGTAGCTTTCACCAACATTAAGAGCAAGTCATGGACAATGATATAAAGGACAGAATCTAAGTCCCTTCTAAGGCAGGCAAATCCTTTCTGAGATCTTTGTGGGAGCCTCAGAAATGGGTCATCTTACCCATTACATTGTTCCAAAGAGAAAACTACATAGACAGAGGTGTTTGTATGTGTTTATATATGTGTGTGTTTGTACTATTCTTTCTTAAAGATACAAGACATTCCCTATGCTGGGTAAGGGTTAAGCTCTTCACATCTTTGCACAGATTCAGAAAGGTAGCTGGAGGACACCCATTCTTGTTTAATATACGCCGAACCCCTCCAAAAATGCCCAATTCCATCAAATTTCTGGGAGGAAACAGTACCTATCCCAGACACACCTATTTGGTCCCCTTCACCACCTATCCAGGACTTAAAATGAAATCAACAACAATAAAAATAGAGTCATTGAGCAGGAGTCTTTTTTTTAATGGCGAAAAATATCCAATACTGCAAAAACCACAAGCTGAATTATTTCACAAGCAGCCATGCATGGAGCAAACTCACTCCGCTGAAAAGATTACAGCAAAACAAAATAAAATGAAACAAAAAAAAAAACAAAAAAAAAACAAGGAGAGATATGTATTACACAGAGGTACCTAAAAATCTGCCTTCTCTTGTGAGAGCTAGAAGAAAAGGCTTCTTTGGAGAGTCTGTTGGTTAACATCAAAGAAAAGCATCATTACAGGATTATATTAACCTCACTGACAAAGCTCAATGAGAAGCAGGGAACATGCTAAGTGGTACTAACCTGATGTCATTTAGATATCCGTTCTGGCCAGTCTAGGTGAGGGGGAGAAAACGGAAAATAACTTATAAGAAAACAGCATGGCATAACCAAAAAGGGTGTCCATGATGCTATGAATACCCAAGGTCCTCAAACCAAGCTCACCCCCCAACAGGGAGAGAGGGAGCAGGGACAGGATGACCCACACCCACACCCCCAGTCTGACTTCTCACCTTTCATGGGAAAGAGCAGTCAACATTTTTAGCCTTCCCACAGAGTGTTTAAAAAGAGAAGTTGATAAAGGTAGGAGTATGGAAAGGAGGAAGAGGAAAGTATTAACCTGACTATGATTTCCCTTTTAGCTTTAAATTTATTCCCTCTAGAGGGAAGCTGAGCATAATAATTGGTGTGCTTGGTCCTAAAGAGTGTGTTCAAAGGGAAGGAAAAGGGAGACAAGAGAAAGAAATTTAGTTTTTTTTGAAATTGTCCTCAATGATTATTCCATTTCTGTCCTCTTCACTGGCCAAAATGAAAGACATTCTGACCTGAGACCCAAGGAGAGTAAGATATTGGGGAAGCAGGTACTTTTCAGAGCCTAGAAAATATGAGAAAATGAAAAGCCTGAAACATTCCTTTTGGGGATGATTTCCTGACAAAGCCACTGAGCTGAGTGAAGTAAACATTATGGTGGATTCCCAAACCTTAGAAAAAGGTACCAAAGAGTGTCCAGCTGCTGAGCAGACTGAGTTCTGCACAGAGCAGAGCCTACATGGGGCAGTTTTCCCAATACACAGCTCAGGCTCCAGAGAAGGCTGCAGCAGCAGCATTTCCATCCAAACACCATCCTTGCCATTTCCCTTCTCTTCGGCCTGCCTCTTCCTCCTCTCTGCCCCCACCTACAATGCCACCCTTAATTATCTCCCTTTGACGGGCCAGGTTCCTCTCCACATGGGAATCTTTGGAGTATGGCGGGCTTGGGCCACTTTTCCTTGTCTAGGCTTTTGAGAATCCTGATGCCTCTACCACAGCAAGAGTTACAAAGTGCTGAAATGAAAGTGATAAATCCATAAGGATTTAACAAAGAATACATATAGTAGTAGGGGCTTGAGAGACTATAAATCAGGAGGAAAAAAGAGAGAAGAGCTAACTTTGACTCTGTTATGGTTGTAGGTTGATATATTCCAGTGTTGCTCATGATTAGCCCCAATACCTATTAAAAGTTGTTTCTACTTTCAGAGTAGCTGTTGCTTTGCTAATGGCTGGCATGGTGGGACAGTCATTTCCATGTGTCAGTGAAGCCGAGGTACATATCACAGATAACTATGCTGTGATGTCATTGGTACTTCTTAATCTAAGGAGCCCAGAGCAGAGCAAACTACTGAGAGGTAGTTTCCTTCAGGGGTTAAGAGCATGGGCTCTGGAGCCGGACTGCCTGAATTCAAATACCAGCTCTTTCACTAACTAGTGGTGTGATCTTAAGTTACCTAACCTCTCTATGCCTCAGTCGCACATGTATAAAATGAGGAAATAATGTAACCTACCTCATAAGCCTAGTATGAGGATTCAATAATTTATGCAAAGTGCTAAGAACAGTGTCTGAAAGATAGCAAGCATTATGTAAATGTTTGCTATTACCATCACCAACCTGCTCTGTCCACAATTTAGGGTCATCACTGGCTACAGCCATGTACAAATTACCTCTCTCCTCTCATTCCACCCAACTGGTTTGCAGGTGAAGGTTAGAGAACCCTCTTTGGGCTATGACTGGATAATTTGGAGGATGGATTTTTCTGACTCAGAATGGAAGTCTGCGTAACAGAAGCTAAGAAGATTCCTTCTCCTTGGACTTTGGGCCAGAAGGTTTGTCATGTATCTGTCCCCAGTGGGGATCCTTGCAACACTTGGGTCTCCTGAGACAATGGAACAAGTTCATAGAGGAGTTCAGTTTTTTTGAAGTTGGAGGCAATATTTTTCTGACCTAGGTGATGATGAAAAGGTATATATATACATATATATATATATATATATTGTCTTGCTGATGGAGGGTAGCGTGGGAGAGATGGGAGGAGAGCAGTGTCCATCTAAGTATATTGATTAAAACTGGCCATTTGTAATAATGGAGGGAGGCTGGCTCTTCCTTTTTTGACTGTAAGAAGGTGCTGCTGTCTGGATCCTACGTTTTTTGGAGATTTGTTCCTCTCTTGCCTATTCACAGCCTTTCCTGAACTTCTGCTATATTTCTCTTTAGTCTGGTAGGCAAAGGCCACCAGATACAGAGGGACCAAGTATATTTGATATGGCCCACGATTCTTAAGAATAAAGTTGCCTAAAATGATTCATGTTGCCTTTTGGCCCATGGAGCCGGTCCTATTCTAAGAAGCAAGGTAAGAAATATAGGAAGAAAGAGACTTGCCATTCACATAGAGACTGGAGGGACGAGTGAGTGGTACCCTCTGTGCATGTGGAATGTGGAGCTTAGAGAATGGATGCCAGATCTGTGCGCTACCAGTCACGAACACAGCCTAAAAACAAGGCTGGCCAAACAAGATGAACGTATAGGCTGTGTGGATACTAAGTCTTCCACTTAGAAGCAGAGATGCCTAAAATGGATAGTGGCAGTGAAAGAGGTTAAGTGGGAGGAGGGTTTGACAGGAAAGATTCAGAGCCCTTCCATAAGGCCTACCAAAACAATTTCTATTTTCAGTCTAATCATATCCACCAAATTCAGCCACTCCATTTATTCTCTATGTATGCCATACAGCAGAATGTATTAAAAATAATACAAATAAAAATGTGCAGCTTCCCAATAAGCCACATTTAATTTTAGAGATCAAATCTGGGGCTGGCTGATTTTGGTTAAAAAACAACAACAACAAAACATTTATGGAGGGTTCATTTCCATTTACAGTTCCAAAGATTAAGAGCTAAAAGCTATGGGCTGACAACTCTCAGAAGCTACACTTACCTCTCGGGCAAATATTCTCTCTCGGACCCTTTGATATTCCTCCTCTCTCTCTTCTATTGACTTGCTCCTCCTTCCATCCTGCAATGGAACTCTGATCTAGATCGATGAGCAGAATTAAGCTAGTTAAGTTCTCCTCGTACTGCAAGTTCACTGCACACCAGCAAGGAAGAGAAACCGGGAGAGTTTATAGTTGCCATCAAAAAAATGGAAAAAAAAGAAATAAAATTTCCAGTGTTGGACAGGTTTCACTGGGTACATCTGACCATGCAGTTTGGGAGATCAGGTTTTCTGGATGGTTGGGGCCTCTCCATCTCCCCACCCCCACCCCCAGAGTATCAAGAACAACTATTTATAAGGATTGGGTTGCTTCCTTATCGTAATCAGGTACTTTCCAGACAGTAAGGATCAAGAGAATAGCTGAGGGAATAAATAACATTGCTTTGGAGGGAAAGCAAGGGATAGGAGGAAGCTAGAAGGGAAAGAAACAGGTATTTAGCAGAGCTGAATGTAGAGAAGAGTTATACAGATCTAGCACCTGACGTTATCCCTTCTTCAGTCACTAATGTCATGGTTTGAAGACCCAAGTCACACACAGCTCAGCAAAGAAGGCCTTGGAAAGGAAATCCCAAGGGCGAAGCTAAACTCAAGGCTTAAGAATCTTTTCTTATCTATCCTGGAGGGAGAGAAAGAGAAATTACAGAAAGAGAAGAAAGAGAACAGAGCAACACAAAGAGGAAGAGAGAAATGAAAGGAGAGTAGAAAGGACGGACAGAGAAAGGAACAGACAAATAGGTACAAGGGAAGGAGGGGACAGAGAGGGTGATAGAAATGGAAAAGAAGGAAATGGAGGACAGAGAACCTTCCATGCCCTGAGAAACGTAGTGAGGTGACTAGCAGGGATGACTGAGCACATCATGCACAGCCTCTGGCTAGTTTACCATCCAACCCCCAACACTGTCCTTCCCTCTCTTGGTCTGTGAGTTGTGAGCACTGTCTCGGGGAGGGTGTTACAGTGTCCTTTTTCATTCTGCTCTTGAAGGCAATGAGCTCTGAGAGAGATAACCCATCAGATGAATGTCATCAGGTTATATAAGATTCTGACCTTCAATTGAGAAACTTTGAAAGCTTCAGATGAAGCAACCAAGGAGACTACTGCATTAGGCTGATCTTACCAATCTTCACCAATCTCCAGAGGGAGGCACAACTTCAGGAGTATCAACTTTTGACTAGATTTAGTTCTCACTAGCCTTAAGAACCTAAATTCTACAAAATGTCCTTTTACAAATCCCATTCCAAGAAGACACAGGACCTTTAGGTGCTATATTGTCCTCAGCCCCTAGCACTGATAAACCATTGGCAGAGTAGAAGAGCATTATGGGCTTTGAGGTCAGATGGGAGCTCAGCTCTGCCACCTCTGAGTAATGTCACTTCATAACTTAACATCTCTTAGCCTCAGTGTTCTTACATTTAAAGTGGGGCTAATAACGCCCATCTACATTGGGCTATGAAGAGGATTAAAAGAGATAATGTATACAATGTGTTAGGAACAGAGTCTAGTTCAGGGAAAACACTCAACAAGATAGCAATACTGTGTTTATTATTAATATCACAGACAAAAAAGTGCATAGAGCCTAACCTAGTATGGATCAAGCCTGAAGCTGAGAGGTGAAAAGTTCACAGTACGGACAGATTCCACTCCGTCTCAATATGCCTTTAGGCCTGAATAATTCCTGATCCACAGAAAAAGGGTTTTGGGAAAATGGAGAGAAGGGCATCAGGATGGAAAGGCTCTTTCTTGTTTTTTAAATTTTGTCTTTTTGTATGTTTCATTTTTTCAATCAGACCCAGCGTGTTTGTCAACAACAGATAATGGCGCTTTTCTCTAAAGGACTCCCTCAAATACTCAAGTAGCAACCAGAAAAAGTCCTAGTCTCAAAACCATACAATATCCCAAGAAAACTAACTTTGACTGTAGACGTAAGATATTATTATAATTATTATTAATTAGCAAGACTCATATTGGCTCTACCCAATCATGCTCTTCAAACTTGAATCCTGGTTCTCCACCTAACCTCCTTTAGAGGCCAAGTAGAAGCAGGCTAATCTAATTCCTGTATGTGGCTAGGAAAACTAATCCCCAAATAATCACTCCCTATCTGAAGGGCGAGCTGGAAGTCAGGGCAACAACGAGCCCATAAATGAAAGGATGGGGCATATTTGTTCACTTCTTATTCCCACAGGAGTGGATCAAAAAGGGGATACTGTTTGAGGTTCCCAGCATCAAAAGTCAAATTAACTCACTCACCTTGGTGGAAGGAGTTGGGAAAAGAATAAGGAGTTTGCAGAATGGGATCAGAAACACCTTTATACGTGGGTAAATCAGATCACAACTTTGCCTGTTCAAGGCTAGCCCTGAGCTAGGATAAGAGTGGAAGTGGGAAAAAGTAGGTTTGGGTGGTTCCCAAAGAAATCCCTAACTATTAAAGAAAAAAAGAATGAAGCTATCAGCTTGATCAAGGCTGAAGCAGGGAGGGACCTTGCTTTGTCCCAAAATAACATGGAGTCAGAAGTCAGTGGCAGAACCAGGGAGTTCCAGGACCAATGAGAAAACCCAGCAAACCTCAGCACCATGTCTCTCTGGGGCTAAGAGGGTGGCATTCAGCTCAACAAGCGTAGTCAGTCCTCAACAGTAAGCCAAAGCCAACTCGGTATAGCTCAACATATTTTTTCGCACACTACCAAATTCCACACTACATCCCATAAAAATGCTTCTGCCCTCCCAGTTTCTCTTACTGCAACCTTGCTATGTGCCCACCCCTTTCCATTCTTCACCTGGTTATCATCTCGGTCCATACTGGCATCATCTCTCTTGAGAATGAATCTCTGCTGAAATTCTGTATTCTTCTCATCCTTTATATGTTCTGAGAATCTCTGTTCAGGGCTGGAATTGGGAGAGAAGCAGAAGGAAGGGAGGAAAAACACCCTTTTGTTAGGAAGCAGACCTCCTAGTACAGCTCTCCTAAGTTCCACAACTCCCTCTCAGGGGATTTCTGGAGTCAGCCATCCAAAAAGTTATATGAAGGTTTTAATGAAATCCTCAGGGTCTGTTCTTTATATATCTACAATTTGTCTTCTCCAAAGTTATACCTGTCCTATCGGTAAGGTGCAGAGAGGCCAGGCGCCAGTCTTCACAGAACAACAGTGCCTCTAGGATCTATCTCCAAGGCCTCACCAAAAGCAGGAATTGATAATACAGCCCCACCACCTCACCCCGGTCCCTCCCCAGAAAGAGACATCTTGAACCCTACAGTCTTCTTCTTCTAGCCCAGAGGCTATCCCAGGGAAGTCTTCCCAATCTGTGGTTTCCTCGCTTACATTCTTGTGTTACTGGTTTTGTTGATGATGACAGCTTTTCCAGTTTGATCAACATTGTGGTCCATCCCAAAATAGGCTGCTACCCGGTGTAATAGCATCCGGTGGTATGAGGTCATCTGAGGGAACTTCTTGAACTGGTTACTGAAGGGAAATCCAGGGGGGAAAAGTAAAATAAGGACAAGTAACAACCAACCGTAATTTTTCTTACAAGTGTCTAAAGTGGGGACTTTCTTAGGCGAAGCAGACAAATTAAAAGAAAGATATTTACTCAACGGGAACCAAAACGGTTCTCTTAGCTTCTCTATCTATAGTATTTTACAGATCACTCTAACTTACTATCCTCATCAAGACTACTCCTTAAGTCCTAGGTTTCACCCAACTGCATGATTTTCTACAAAGAAAAAGGGGGATATTTAAGAATAATGAAATATGGGCCAGGGGCTAGTTGCTGAAAAGGTGTAAATTGCAACTGAAGTCTATGCAATAACTTAAAAACCTCACTTGGTTTTCACACATATACTTTTTAATCCATTCTGATTACTTCTCCCCAATTCTTTTTGGTTCCCAGTGAGTAATTACTTTAAGGGAAAGATGAAAGAGGTATATCCTAAAATTGTACCTAAATTTCTTTCCGGTGCCCTCCCATCTCTAAATGTGTATTTCATTCAAGTAACTTACTTGTTGTCATTAATAAATTCCAGAATCTCCTGTTCTAATTTTAGCAGCATCATTCTGTCCCTGTTTAGAAAAGATTAAGACAAAACAAAACAAAAAACAGCCTCCCATAGACATTCAAAGCAAGAATTAAAAACGCAACCTGCTCACTACAGACGCTGAAGGGAGAAAGATCCAAATCCCAAATGGACCAAAATGCAGTGAATGTTGAGCCTCACTGACCTGTTTTACGTTACTTTAAAAAAGAAATCAACTTTTCATTTTGCAGATCCTCCTAACTACGTACTTTGTTTTCCTTATCAGAAACCTAATTCTGTTGGCAGTCATATTCCTATAAACACATATTTTATACTTATGTATCTGTTCATTATTCTATAGTCCATCGGGTTATTTATAGAATTTTTAATCAATTATGATTTAGCTTATGTACAAATCAATTATTTGTTCTTCTGTGATTTTAATTATAGTCCCAACCCTTCATATTTCTTTGTCTTTGCATTCTTCCACAGAATTTTTCTCAACTCTTCTGAAAGCAGAAACCTTCATATCAGGTATTCTGAATCCCTCCCAGCATATAAAACTATACTGGAGAGAAATGGTGTTCAGGGATGCGCATCCTAGATTCTAATGGAAAAATTCTGAGAAGCTACTTGGCCCCTTGGGTATCTTTCTGGCCGCTGGCCCCTTGCCCCCCTTCCATCAAATCATGTTATTACCTTGGGTTCTTTTTCAGTGTATTTACAAGAAATTCATGTAGGTCAATTCCAGTGGAGTCCGTATATTCTTGGCTGGAGTCTAGAACCACCACAACAAAAGAAATTTAAAATAAATGAAACTACCTAGCACCTAATCCCAAGCAGAAGCCTACAACCTGATCAGGAGAGATGAGAATAGGAAAGCAGAATCAAACTTCAGGGCTTTTAGCTTAAAAACCAGAATAATTCTGATTTGCCAGGCCCCCCCCCCCCCCCCCGCATTCCTCATGACAATTATAGAGGCAGACCCTGGGTCCCAGTGTTGTATCAGTATCATCATCAGTTAAGTGTCTGCTGAATGCCTTGACCAGACAAAGCTGGTTTTATTCTAGTTCAGGAAAAGAGATTCTACGTAAGGATAGTCAGGGCTGAATTTTCCAAAATCTCAGCAAAGATGCTCAAATGTTGATTATTTATATTTATTTATAAAATTTTAATCCCAAAGTTGCCTTTTCCCTCTCAGCTATCATTTTTATGGATCATCTCTTTTTGCTTTCCACCCAAGAATTTAAAACCAAAGAGAGCTTAATAGTAATACACAAATCTGCATTGTTAAAAAAAAAAAAAAGACAAGACTCCAAGCATCCCCAAACCAACATATAAATGCTATCTGGAGGAGCTGTAACCAGTGATGATCTATGTCACTGTTTATTCTAGAGCAAAAATAAAATAAAAATTGACTGCAATGTCCTCCTATGGGTAGCACCAATGTTAATGGAATAGGTCTCTGTGGCACGTGAACCCCTAAGACAAGGCTGGATAAAGCAGCAAAGAAAACAACCTAGTTAGGGACCTTCCCAAGCAATGATGAAGTCAACAGGACACTGAACTGTGGGGCCCGTTAGGCCCGCAGGTGCCAGGCTTCAAGACAAACGGAAAGGGCACTGCAGAGCTAGGCCTTAAAAATGTAAGAGAAAGGAGAAGTCCTCACCTCTAGACAGCATCTTCCTCGGGACCTTTTCTTTGTTTTTGTCCCTGTCTTCCTTTTCAGAGACATCCTTTGTGGATTTTTCTTCCTCTTTGTCCGAGGGGCAGCTGATGTGCAACTGAATGATATCCTTGGACAAGGGTAAAGATAAATATAATCAAAGGGAAAAAAGGATTTAACTTTCCTGTAGCCCCCTTGAAATCTCAAAGAAGATAAATCTTGGGGTAGTAGAATACTCTTACAGAAGAGAGTATTTTGTTAAATTGTTTTAGCTTTTGTTCTACCAAAAGGGTAGAGGCCAAGCCTTTTCTGCCAACAATCACAGCCTACTATATGGAGAGCTCAAGTTACACTGCTTGTTCTTATTGTAGGGAGTGGCTGGAAAGGGTTCTAACCACCAGAGGGACAAGGGTGTGGGTGGGAAAACAAGATCCAGCCCTGGGATCTCCTTGCCTGCATCATCGTGTGTGGTCCAGGTGTGAAGACCTATATACTTCAAGCTTTCGCCCACGTCATGCTTCACTTTAATGGCTTGTTTTGAAACTTCTTCTATCCTGACTTCCGAGATTAATGTTGATGCAGTGGTTGCTATACTACAGTTTACCAAACAACTGCCAAACTCTTACAGAGGACCTACCTGGGTTTCTAATGACCCATCAGCAAATGGGACAGAGGACTCCTCACACACTGCCAGGCTGCGTACCAACTTCAGTTTGGAATTAGACTGAGAAAAAACAAATAACACATATATATTCCCTTAGTGGACATTCAGAAAGCTTTTGGCTGAATGACAGGCATCTTCTTTGGCTCTGTTAGTTGCTGCTTCCATTAAATAGGGTTTTTTAAAAACATGTCGTGCTTGCCAGTTCCTGATTCACTTGAAAGATAATTCTCCTGCTTATAACAGTAGACATATAAAAACAAAATGGCTACATTCGATAGATGATGGGAAAAACCACTTCACTTAGCTCTCTTCTCTCTCTAGCCCAGTGCTCCAATTTCAGACTCAGAAGTTTACTGAGAATACATAGCAGCAGAGCTGATAGAATGACACTGGATTTAAGACCCAGAAGCCTTAGCTTCAACTCCTGGTTTTCTGCTTATGAGCTATGAGACCCTGAGAAAATTACTTGACCTCTCTGGGTCTGTTTTTCCTCAATAAAACTGGGATAAAAATACTTAAAGGGCTGTTGTGAGAATTAGATGATACAAAGTATGTAAACATATGTGTCATAAACAGCACCTAACATAGAGCAGACAATACATGACTCTAAAACTGAGATGGCAAGGGACGGAAAGTAGTGTCTAAGAAAAATGAGAAAGACAGAAAACTTTCTAACAATTGGGAATCAATGTGATAAAAAGCGAATCCACTTGATTTACTTCTGCTGGCTGGAGAATCCCCAAAAGATCTGAAATCCACTTTGCAAATCACTGCTCTCCTAGGGATCCCCAAAGTGAAAAATTGTAGTGACTGATTAGAAATCTACCTACCTCAGTAAACCTAACATTTACTGAAAGATCTTATAATAAAATGAAGGTTTATAGTGAATACAAATTCACTATACTACACTACCTAGAACATACATACCACAAATTATGGTACGTATGTTCTAGGTAGTGTAGTATAGTAAAAAGAACTTGCAAGTCTGAAGAACTGATTTTAAGCCTAGTTCTGCCACTTAATAATAAAATATCCTCTGTCAAACTCACTCACTTTCTATAAGCCCAAGTTTCCTCACCTGTAAAATGGAGATAACGGTCTTACTTAACTCAAAAAGTTTGACAGGAAGTGAAGCAGCAGTGAACACCTCTGTTTGAACTTTAATGTCAAGCCCATCACTGTGGATTATGCCATGTAAGGCAAAACACAGAACCAAATGACCATACATCGTGCTCGTCTTCAAATCCAAGTTACATACGGCTGAGTCACTCCCAAATTCTGCCATTATTTGGGGAAAAGGGTAGACACCCTTAATTATTAATTCTGGTAATAATTCCTCCCACTGTAAGAAAAGTTTAGTATGTTACTGTTCCCCAACTAAAATTAATAAGCTATCACATACTAACACATATATTCTTCCCTGATGACACTGCTCAAAATAATCTGTGATGTGCTAATTTTATCAAACAATGATTAAAAACAAAGTCTTCCTTCCTGCCCCAACCTAAAAAGTAAAACATCTTTAAAAATGGCTATATTTTTAGGATGTCTAAAATGTTGAGTCATTTCTACTAATGGAGCAGGATTTATCCTAAAAAAAAAATTCACATGGAAAAAAAATGTTGGGGGGGAAAAGACTCACAGCAGCCTTTCTGCTAGAGAAGCCAGAGCTGAGAACAGAAACTGGCACTGCAGCAGAACCAGTACCAATTTGCTCAGGCTTTGTGGGAGGCTCTGGCTGGGTATCCTTTCAGGTATCTGAAATAGACTGTGACTGAACTGAGATAATGGAGAGAAATAAAACCAGACCTTCCAACAGGAAATGTGTGCGTGCATGTCTCTATGTATGTGTGTAAATGCATGCTCATAATTAGGGTACAAAGTGTAGGCAGAGAACTTTGTCTATATATAATCCAAAGAAACTAGATATTAGTGATAAATCCATTTGTGAAACATATTACTAATAGCACCAGAAAAGTAGCTATAGAGAAAGGGCTCTCACCTTGGCTCTTTTCCTGGCATGACCATGGTTGGATGTCCGCCTCTGTTAGAAGGGGATTAGAAAACATTAAAGGTGGGGGAAATCAACACTTAAGTTAAAAGCATACAAGTTTATAAAGAAAAAGCACTAACTGTAAAACCATTACAACAGCTTAACTATGATAAGACCCACTTGGTGTGGTTATTGCCGTGCTACAACTCAAGCAACTATGATATGGAAGGCATTACAGGCTACCTACAGACAAATCACCACTCACTATAGAGACAAAGAACAGGAGGATACTGACTGTTGGCCTATTTCACAGATTGATAAAAATTACTTTTGAATAAACCACGAATCCTCCCTTGATTAAGATGCTTGTGGACATGAAATATGACCCCTAACTGTCACTTATAATAACATCTTTATAGGACAATGCATTCAGAGTTCCAATTTGAGATATTCAAAACACCTGTCCCTCTAGCTGCAGAAATGAAATACTCTTCTTGCCAATTGCCTCCCTCCCAGTTCTATAAGAATTCTCCCAGTTCTATGTTCCTGCTGGTGGCTCTTACAAACTGTCTGGGTTACGGATATAAGATGCAACAGGATAAAAAGAAGGGAGAATGGAAAATATGGTCAAGACCTCCATAACAAAGGGAGGGTAAGGAGAGTGGGTAAGAAGCAGGGTAGAAGCTGAGGAAGATAAGAATGAGGGCTTGAAGTGGGATGAGGGAAGGAACAACTAATTAATTAATGAGGTTTCTGAACAGCTGAGAAGTCAAAATGGGTGCTTTTGGGAAGAGGTTGGGTAGGTTTAAGTATGGGTGAGGCCCTTAGGGCTCTGAGATGTGTGGCATGGAACTCACTACCCCGGGGTATGGAGAGAACTGAGGCGGGTGGGTGGCTGGGGGAACAAGACAGACAGTACCAGCGTGGTCCTGGGTGGTGGTGAGGATTCCCCTTTCCTTTGTCCTCTTCACTAGTTACCAAACAACACTACTAAAATGCAACATGGAAAACTGGGAAGGTGGGTGGAAAGAATAAGAAATGATGGTGGTCTGGTCAGTGGAGAGATCAGTTACAGTAAAGGAAAAGCCATAGTCCAGGAATATGAAGAAGTATTTTGTCGCTATTTTTTCAAATATATAGTAATATACACATGGCACAAAGATTCAAGAAGTATAATGTGGGCCTGTGTCCCCCAGCTACCTGGTTCCCTCAACTAGTACTAAATTTCTTGTAACCTTTCCAGAGATCTTCTATGCACATATAAGCTTACTGTACATGTGTACACACAGGTGTTTTGTTTTGTTTTTTAACCAAATAGAAGAATACTGTACACACTGCTCTGAACCTTGCTTTTAAACTTTTTTTCGTGGATATCACGCTATAGAAGATCTACTGTTTTTCTCAATGGTATTCCACTATGTGGCTGTACAATAACTTATTTTATCAGTGTCTTAAATTGCACCATTTTGGATGTTTCTGATCTCTTGCTAGTATAAACAGTGCTTCAAGGACCATAACACTGAGTGTATCTACAAATAAAGTGTATCTGTAGTCCACTAAAATTTTATCAAGTATTACCAAATTGCTCTTCAAAGAGGTTATATAAACTTATAACCCTATAAGCAATGTATGTATGTATGTATGTATGAATCTGCTTATTTCCCAGAATGAATAGTGTTCATTTAATAGTCAAAAACATATATTGAAAGCCTAATGTGTACCAGACAACATGCTAACTACTGGAAGATACATAGATAAAAGACACAAACCTTGTCAAAAAGGAACTCAAAATCCTGTTGGAGAAGACAGACAGACAATTACAATACAGTACATTAAGGGCATTACAGAGGCACTCATGGAGTGCTATCGGAGCACACAGCACAAGTGTCTAACTCAGACCCAGCAATTCCAGACTCATACGTTCACAAATATTGAGTGCTTGCAAGGAATTGTGTTGGACTTTACAGATATTAGGTTGGTGCAAAAGTAACTGCGGTTTTTGAAATTATTTTTAACCTTTTAAACTGCAATTACTTTTGCACCAACATAATACAGTGGTAAGTCCAAACTGACTGAATCCTGGGCCTCATGGAGCGTATAGTTCTGGGAAGGAGACAGGCATTAACTGAAGAATTATACGATGTGCACCTGCAGTGAGTGAGTATGGTTGTCAAGGAAGGATTCCTGGAGAAAGACACATCTGGGTTGAGTTTTAAAGAATAAGCAGGTTATTAGACAGATGCTGGTGGGGGAGAAAAGTAGTTGTCAGAGAGTGAAGGCGGCCAGGGAAAGGACACCAAGGAGGACATTCTAGGCAGAGGAAGTACGTACAAAAGCATGCTTGCCCCAAACTTTTTGGTCCCTATTTATAACAGGGACCCAGGAATCACATAATGCTGAAGCAAAGGACGCCAAATGCAGATGACCGGCAGGTAAGGGACTAGGTCACAATATGCCATGCTGACAAATCTGGGACTTAGCCTAGGGCAGTAAGACATACACAAAATTTGAGAATTAACATTACGTCTTTACTTCAAAACCATCTTTCTAAAGCAGTATGGTAGACGAATCAGAAGGGATTACATTAAAGGCAGAAACCTCAGCTAGGACGCTATACCCAGCTGGGTATTTAAAGGGCCTACCTAGGTTCAGTTATGTATTAAGTCAGGGCTTGCCCATTCTAAACTGAATCTTAGAACCTGCCTTTTCTAGCACCGTTTCCATGTAAAAGCTGTTCTCAGTTCCAACTGCTGATTCCAAGGATATGTCTCACACAGTACAAGTAATGCAAGTCCCCTTCTGCAAACTTCCCAGTTCCAACTCATCACAGGCGCTCCCTTGACAGCGTAAGATTCTTGGGGAGACTTCTGGAGTGTGAATCAGGGGGAAGGTAGAAGGAACAGAATGTGTAGTGCTGTTGAAGGGGCACATGATCTGTTGGGAAAAGGTAGAGGGGAGAGGGCTTGCCAAGGGTGGCCAAAAGGGCTGAAGACTTTGTAGGAGCAGCAGCAGCTCCACCTGCTCTCGCAGCAGCAAAAGAAGTCAGAGGGGAGGCAGGTTTCCCTCAACAACCTCCCACACAATCTATTTGTACATCTGGATGAAGACATTCTTCAAGCAAGCGAGTGTCCGCAAGACATGTAAAACCTACAGACATCCTTGCTTCTCTGCCTGTCATCAAGAAGTACACACGACAGGAATTCAGAACACCACTTGAAATAAAAATAGTCTCCTGAGAACTGAGTAACTTAGACCCAAAAGTTCATTTAATTATGTCTTCCATGTAACGTGACAACACATAATTAAACATCACTTATCTGTCTTCAGGATTTAAATTCACTACTAGTATCAGCGGAGGCTGGAAACTCTGGAAGGATGGGCAGGGAATGATAACTCATACAAAGGATAATGAAAAGAAAAGCAGCCAGGACAGAGATCTGGCAAATTATTAAGAGGAAAGACAGAAAAGCAGGCAGCTAGAGAACAAAATATTTCAAAAGTTGTCTGATTTAATTCATCCCTTTATGTTGTTGTTTTACCTTTAAGAAAAGACAAGGCTTAGGTATATTGGGCTGTCAAGAGAAATTATTCTTCAAGTTTCCAGAACTTCCAAAATGTTGTTGCTACTTTTTAAACTAATTTACTGGAGCTTTTTAAACTAATTTACTGGAGTTAACAGTCTATCTCCTAAGCATATAATAAAGACCAGTCTCACCCCTAGGCATGAAGGAAAAGATTTGTGTAATGCGGGTTTGGATACCAGAGGAAAACAGCAGTGACCACAGAAGAAGAGAAGGACGGGAACAGGTAGGCCAGAGGAGGCTGAGAGTCCGGGCTGGCTGGGTACCAAAGAGGAGCCCTGGAGGAAGCTCAGCTGGCCATCATCTCCTGCCATCATATCTGCACTGCAGTATGAATTTGGATGGAAAACAACATGGCAACCAAAGAGTGAAATTCCTCTCAATCACATTTACCAAGTGGCATGTTCAAAGACTATTTCTGACCCAGAAAATGCTGACTGCTTTATCACAACCAGGATATGAATTTAACACTATATGTAAAGCCAGACAGCTCTAGTTTTAAGCGTTTATTGTATTAGTCACATTATGACTTGTTAAATATGTGTTTGTATATATTTTTGATAGTTAAAAAATATCAAAATGTAGCAAACAGTAGTGTAACTCCGGTCCAAATAGATTAGGTGTTTCACTGTCTTCTTTAGACTCCATTGTGGCATCTATGACAAAACGGGCAGGAGATATTTCTTGAGAGCCAAAGTTGGGGTTTTAGGGAGAATCAAGTATTTGGACAAGTGACTGGCTTCCTATAGATTCCCAATGCCATCTATAATCACATTTCTATTCAGATCTAGAGTGTGCACATGATGTACTTCTAATCCTTACCTGGGTTTCCTGACGCAAAATGGTATCTTCACTCTCTTTCTCAATTTCTTCCTTACTTTGAGTCTTAGATATAAACTTGTTTTTGTTTACAGATTCTTCTACCAGTTTTTTTTCTGACTCTTTCATTATTTCCAGGGTCTCTTGAGTAGTGTTACTGTTAGACATCTTCTTCAATAGAATACAGCAGCCTCTATGGACTCCTAAAGAAACATCAAATGCATTAAATAGGAGGTGTGCAGCCTTACTTAACACACATACAAGACTTATATTTCACATACAAGTCTTCAGCAGCCTCCCTGTAACCCAGAGAAGGGTCTTTTGACAAATCCTGCCCCTGGCTGTTTATTTTCCTTTTTAAAAAAGGATTATTGAGGTCACACTGACATACAATAAACTGCACATATTTAAAATGCACAATTTGATGAATTATGAAACATGCACACACCTGTGAAACCATCACCACAAGCAAACAGTAAGTATATTCATCACCCTGCTCCTTTGTAAGCCTTCCTCCCCTCCCCACCTTCTCCAGTCAACCACTGATTTGCTTTCTGTCACTACAGGTTAGTCTGTATTTTCCAGAGCTTTCATCATACATTGCCAGGATTCTTTTACTCAGCATAATTGTTTTGAGATTCACCAGGATTCAGTTTTAAAGCAATATAGTATGAATCCTCTTGGCACTTTATTTGCCCTCCTTTGTTCCCTACAGAAATTTGCTCACATTTTCAGCTTGAACACTCCAAAGAGTTAACTCACTAAACTCTCTCCTGAAAGAAGAAAAATATATGATAAAGCTCCATTCACTACCGGACGACCATTCTCCTTTCCCTTCTCCTTCCCAAGGGAGAACAGCCACAGCTGGCACAAAACACAACACTGTTATCAACTTCAAGCTTCTCCCCATCAAAAAGCAGCAAAATCAAACAATGGTTACAGAATCTTAAACTCTTTCCTTTATTTTCAGCAAGCTGAAAAAGGAAGAAAAGAGGGGGCAGCCTGTTAGCTCATCTGGTTAGAGCGCAGTGCTCTTAACAAGGTTGCTGGTTTGATCCCCACATGGGCCACTGTGAGCTGCGCCCTCCACAACTAGGTTGAAGCAACTACTTGACTTGGAGCTGATGGATCCTGGAAAAATACACTTAAAATAAATAAAAGTTTTGTTGTTTGTTTTTTTCTTTTATAAAAAAAGGAAGAAAAGAACTCTATAGTGATCTGTCCTTCAGAAAGACTGGGTCTCTCCCTGGAGGAAGAGAGTCTTTGTTTTGCTGTTCACTATTTGAGTCCAGTCACTCTCCTGCCTCCCAAAGACTCAGAGCATCTGTAGTGCAGGGTGGCTGGCTTTTTATCATTTACTATTGCTACCTGGGAAATCCTGTAATGAAGTCAACACAGTTCTCCAAGCACACACTCAAATAAAAGTTGATGTTCTATACACAGATTCATGTCCTCAAGCAACCGTTGAAGTCAAACATCCTTAGTTCCAACAATGGCTTGTAGAGGTTTCTCCTTACATGGTTAAAGGTTGTATGTCAATCCTGAATACTTTCCCTCCTTTAAAAAGATAAGACAGAAAACCCTCCCAGAAGTCATGTCTATTCCTTGTGGCCCTAGAAATGAGCTAGACAAACAAACAGCAGTGCTTCACGAAAACCATCACACCAGACATTTTTTCCTCCTTCAAATTAGTTTGAAGGTTAAAGATCCAGAAGTCTATTAAGCACAGGTAGGGTGGCCGGATAGCTCAGTTGGTTAGAGCACGAACTCTGAGCAACAGGGTTGCAGGTTCAATTCCCACATGGGCCAGTGGGCTGCGGCTGAGCTCCTGAGCAGCCGGACGGCTCAGTTGGTTAGAGCCACGATCACAACAACAAGTTTGCCAGTTCAACTCCTGCCTGGGATGGTGGGCTGCAGCCCCTGCAACTAAGATTGAACACAGCACCTTGAGCTGAGCTGCCGAAGGGCGGCTGGGTGGCTCAGTTGGTTGGAGCATGTGCTCTCTACAACAAGGCTGCCTGTTCGACTCCCACATAGAATAGTGGGCTGTGCTCCCCATAACTAAATTGAAAACAGCAACTTGACTTGGAACTGATGGGTCCTGGGAAAAAACACACTGTTCCCCAATAAAGTCCTGTTCCCCTTCCCCAATGAAATCTTTTAATAATAAAATAAAGAAGCAGCACAGGTAACCTCATCCTGGCAAAGTCAGATGGCCTGAAAGATCATTGCTTTGTTCACCTAGTGACAACTCTTGAGCAGCTGCCTAGAGACTTCGCACTGGGCTAGATAAACTCCCTTTAAAGGGGAGGCGGGGGGGGGGGGGGGAGAAGGCCAGGGAGTCATTCACACAGTCCTAGTCCTACAGCTGAATGTAAAGTTGAGAAGTACTGGAGGAAACTGACTACAAAAGAAAATGGTTGATATTCTATTTTTTAATTAATTGATTCAGTACCTAGAGGCTTCTATAAAGAATTATAACCTACAGAGCTTTATGGATCATTGACTGTACATAAGAACTACATATACACATGTATTTATTTTTCCCCCATGGGTAAATCAAGCCACCATTCTCTTAAGTTTGAAATATAGTAAAACTCAGCACATGCCTTCTCCATATCTCTTAGCTGAGAAACATCAATAATGAGAATTGGAAGAGTTCTTAGATATGACCTCAGGTAATCTCCCACCACATCCCCAAAGAGGAGCTCCTTTCAGTAACTTCCTGAGAGGGGACCGCATGCCTCATTTCACTATTTCTTAAGCAGTCTTAACTGTTATATAGTTGTTCCCTATAAAAAGCTATAAACTGTTCAAATCTTGATCCTAAATCTGCCTTAGAGTCACACAAAATTTTATTTCTTTTACCATATGATAGACCTTTAATATTCTTCTTTAGACTTAAATAGCCTCAAAGAGATTTCTCTTTCAGAAAGAGAAACTGAGCGGTGGGGGGAACTGGATGAAGGTGGTCAAAAGGTACAAACTTCCAGTTATAAGATAAAGAAGTACTGGGGATATAATGTACAGCATGAAGACTATAGCTAACATTGCTGTATAGCATATTTGAAAGTTGCTAAGAGAGTAGATCTTAAAAGTCCTCATTACAAGGAAAAAAAATATTTGGGGTAACATATACATATATGAGGAGATGGATGTTAACTAAACTTATTGTGGTAATCATTTCATAATATATGTATGTCAAATCATGACGTGATACACCTTGAACTTATACAGAGCTGTGTGTCAATTATAGCTCAGTAACCCTGAAAAAAGGTGATATGGAAAAATATACAGCAGCTGGTTGTTTTCGTTTTCCAGGATGGGCCTCAATTATGAAATAGGTATATTTCTTCAAATCAGAATGACAACTTTGCAGTTCTTCTTCACATGTGGGCCAGAAAAGTCTCAAGTATCTGTACACCTGGACTAATTCATGATGTCTCCAAATACTGTTTCTCAGACAACGCATTAAGGAAAAAACCAACTAAACAAAAAAACGATCTTTCGTAAAAGCTACCTGTGGAATAGGGTCACATTTTCCAACTCAAGTTTTAAGAAGCCACAAGGTTTAATTCATTCACTGAGAATCAGAAAAACTTGAGCTTTCTTAAAGATAGCCATTAAAAAGTGATTAATGCACCCATTTTCAAGAATTTTGACAGTCTTCGCCACTGAAATCACTGGCTTCTTGAAGAGGTGTGTAAAACAAAGCAATTCTTACTCTGAGGGAAAAGGAAGCAGCAGAGGAACAGGTACAGTAGGGCACTACACTGGCTGCCTACTCAAATCTCCCGTTCTTCCCCATTCATCAATCTAGCCCAGAAATGCTTCTGGTGTCTAACTTCCTCTAAGGACACTTGCTCAGAGAAAGTGAACATATTCCTGAGACCTAGGAGGTGGATCTTAATTAGCTAGACAAATTGGGGTAATTGTTTCCTTTTAGTGACTGGTTTGGAAAGGGACAAGTGACTTGTCAATAGTGCGACATGAGAGGACTTTGCTGGATGAGTGGCTTCAAAGGCAGCTTCCTACTGTATTTATATATATTTTTTGGGGGGAGGGAAGGGAACAGGACTTTTATTGGGGGAACAGTGTGTATTTCCAGGACTTTTTTTGTGTGTGTGTGTTTTTCCCAGGACTCATCAGCTCCATTCAAGTCAAGTCCTTTCAATCTTAGCTGTGGAGGGCGCAGCTCAGCTCTAGTTCCAGTCACGTTGTTACAGGCGGCGCAGCCCACCATCCTTTGGGGGAGTCAAACTGACAATCTTGTTGTTGTTGAGACCTTGTGGTTGAGAGCCCGCGCTCCAACTGAGCCATCTGGCCACCCGGGAGCAGAGCGGCAGCTCCTTGACTTCATTCCAGTTGCAGAGGGTGCAGGTTCGCTGGCCCATGTGGGAATTGAACCAGCAGCCCTGTTGACCAGAGCTCACGCTCTAACCAACTGAGCCACCCGTTTACCCCTGTATTTATATTTTTTAAAAAGCCACTGGAAAAATAAATGGTGGTTATCTTCCCATGAAGATACTCCTGTGTGCAGATGATACCTGCAGGGACTGTGGCCACCACCTCCCAACGTGCGGAGGACGGCAGAGCAGGGAGAGGAAGCTGGATCCTTGAAGCTGTGGTCCACCCTGAATTAGTCAACCTGGGGCCCCCTGGCTCTTGATGTGAGGTCATAAATCCTCTTATCATTTAAGCGATTCTGAGTTGAGTTTACGGTTCCTTCTAGCCAAAAGCATCCTGAGTATGTTAAGAGAAGGAGTATCTGGACCAGGCAGAGACGCCCAGCTCTGTTAGGTAGAAATAATTGACAGGGAGAGAGATGTTAATAATCAGCTACATTTTTTGAGTGCTTACATTGTGCCAGGCACTACCCTAAAATGCTTTATGTATCTCATTTCATCTTACAACAACCCTGTGAGATACATATCATCATCATTATTTTATAGATAAGTAAACTGAGACACAGAGAAGTTAAATAATTTGCTTAAGATCACACAACTGGTACACAGCAGCATTAGGACTCAATGCCTGGAAATGTGGCCCTTGCCCTTGCTTTCTTAACCTTTATGCAATACTGCCTCTAACCAAGTGGACAGGTGGTCAAAGACCAGGCGACAAAATGAAAAGTCTACCAAAGATACAAAGGAATCATGGAATCATAATTGGAAGGGTACTGAAAAGATTTTTCATTCAGCTCCATCCTTCTGCATCTATAATCTTCCCCAGTCAGGTTCTTGAATCATCAGTAACTCTGAAAAAAGGTTGTCCTGACCCTGCTTGTATGCCTCTAGTAAAGGGAAAATCTTTACCTCCATATATCTTTTTTGGGGGTGGAAATTATAAAGAGGCAAAACTCACCTTCCTGTTAGTTCCTCCCACTGGCCCCACGTTAGTTCTCTGTGCAAGTTATAAAACAACAAGCTTAATCTCGCTTCCATGTCAGTCGCTTACAGAAGACAACTTTATTTTACTTCCCTTTTCTAAACATTCCCAGCTTCTTAAGTCAGGTCTTCACATCACATGGTCTTCAGTCTCCTCACCATTTTGCTTCTAGGACAAAAGATGCTGTCCTCAAGTTAACAAAGGCTAGTAATAAGGGGTCAGTGTTACTATTCTAGAGTCAAGGGCCATCCGAAGACACACTGAGCTCAAAATCCATCAGAAAATCTTTCTTGAAATGAGGCACTCCTTTGTTCTCCAAAATAACCTTTAACGACAGTCATTTCCAGCCCCACAATCCTATGCAGAAGGCTCTCCTTACTCCTGGGGCATAAGGATTCCTGGAAACAAATTTTTCTGGGCCAAAACAAAAGCAAAAGTTGCAGCTAAGGGACAACACAATTTATTTACTTAAAAAAAAAAAAAAAAAAAGAGGCTTAAAAAGCAAGACTAAAGCCAGTACAAAAGGATTAAAAGGCAGAGACAGAATTTCCACTCTTCACACTTTATTTGGTATAGAGAGGAAATGAAGGACTTGGGAGGTTTTTTGGTGGTAGAAGAAGAGAGGAACTATTTCCTATGCAACTTGACTAGAACAAAGCAAAGATATTAAGCCCCAGGAGAGCCTAGATGTCTGCTTCCCTACCACCTGCTTGTGCACACGGTACATGTCACCCGGACAAACTGCACAGTGTTCCGGCAGAATGTCTCCTGAGGACACTGAGTGGGCTCAAAGCTGCACAGAGGACTGTCAGAAGTGAGGGGCAAGGAGACGGAGTGAGGAAATAAGATGAGACAGAGGACGCTGCTTGGGAGCCAAGATTTGGCAATTTTCAGGAAGAATACTACATATTCCCCATAAATTTTTTGACTGCCAAGGTAAGTACCTCCCAGAGCACAGTGAGATTATATATCCTTCCATCAACTCTATAAACAACTTTCTAGGCATTGGGCCAAAAAGAATGTATTATATAGAGGACACTCAAAAACAGGACAGTTTCATTTTCTCCCTTTTAATCCATGGCCAAGTAGAGACTGCAAGCAAGAAGATAATAGCTAGAGGCTAAAAATTCTGACTTACCCTGTGGCAAAATCCCTGTAGAATTTCTAGTCTTTTACTAATTAGTATATCAAGAGTAAATTATTTCCAATTGGTACCCATATTTTAAAAATTGTTTAAAATCTAGGGACTCAGGAGAATGGAAAAACAAATTGTGGTATATTCATATAATAGAATACTATTCAACAATAAAAAAGAACGAACTTTTGGTGTTCGCCTTCCTCTGTGGACACATGATCAGAGAATGTGACAATATCCCTGAGCCTTAGGAGGTGAATATTAATTAGCTATATCAATCGTCATGATTCTGTTTCCTTTTTGTGACAGGTTTGGAAAGGAACAAGTGACTATATCATCATCAGTGAGACATGAGGGGATTCTGCTGGGTGTTTAATGACATAACCAAAAACATGGCTGATCTCAAAACTATTATGGTAAATAAAAGAAAGACGATCTCCCTCCAAAAAATACATATTCTATAAATCCATTATATGAAGTTCAAGAGCAGACAAAACTAGCCTACAGTGCTTTAAACCAGAAAGTGGTTGCTTAAGGTGTGGGGCTAAAATATTGATTGGAAAGACATAAGAAATCCTTCAGGAGTGATAGAAACATTCTATCTTGTTTGGGGTAGTGGTTACGTGGCTGTATACTACAATTGTGAAAACTTATTAACTGAATGTTTAAGGTCTGTGGAATTTATTGTATGTTATTTAAACACACAGGGCAGAGAAAAATGCCTTCAGGAGTCAAGACAGCAGGGAAGAAATATCCATAAGGTCAAAATGGAAGGTTAAAAACAAAATAGTTTAGGTGCTAATGCGTAATAAGCCTATTCTTACACTCTTTGACATAGGAGTTAGGAGGAAAAAGAAGCACTAATGTTTTTTAACAAGATTATGAACCTGGTTCTTTATGCACTTCAACTCATATCCACTTCGAGTAGTTAAGCAATTTGCCCAAGGTTGCACCGCCAGTAAGTGACAGTATCCGGTAACACAATTCTGATACTAACTCTAAAGTCTACATTTTTTCTATGACTTTTATGATTGTTTCTATACATTATTTAATCCTAACAATACTGTTACAGAATTTTTAAGATGAAGAAATCAAAGCTCAGAGGAATTAAATAACTTTCCCAAGTTAAATATTAACAAGAGAGGCAAGGGCAGGATTCCAAACTAGCTGTGTCGGATCCCAAAGCCAAAGTTCCCAAGGTGGACATTCAGGAATATTCTTTGGTGTGAAGTGTGAGATGGGAGGGGTGCCTAGGTCTAAAGCCTCTCTTTAGAGAATGTCAGTGGTGGACATATTTTGGGGTTCAAAAATTAGGTTTGTAGAGGCGTCTGGTTAGCTCAGTTGGTTAGAGCACCGTACTCTTCTTAACAACAAGGTTGCTGGTTCGATCCCCACGTGGGCCACTGTGGGCTGCGCCCTTCACAACTAGACTGAAACAACTACTTGACTCAGAGCTGATGGGTCCTGGAAAAACACACTTAAAATAAATAAAAGTTTAAAAAAAATTGGGTTTGTAAACTCTCCCATCTTTCCACTCAATCTGGATTATTCCTCGTGACTTTAAATTTTTTAGTTTATAGAGAGTATCTTATTTGATCTTCTCGAGGTATAAAATATTATCTCTATTTTATAAATGAAATACTAACATTCAGTAATACTAAGTGAATTGTGCCGGGCCATACAGTACATGTATAAGGAGCCAGAATTCAAACCCAGGTCTTCTTAATTCCAAAATCCCATGTTCTTTCCACTACAGCGCCCAAACAAAGGACAAAAAACCAAAACAGTATGATAACTGCATCCCTAAAGAGATGAATGGCTCATCAACCCTTGGGAGAGGGGCAGGAAAAAAGGTCTACTAAGCTATGAATGAGAGATATGGGCTCAACACTCCCCTCTCTTCAAAGAAAGAAAGAGTGTAAAGCACTCATGAAACATGTAAAGCGATAGTTATGTGACAGTTACCAAGTCCTTTAAAGACTTCAGAATTCAGCTGTCATAGGTTTCATTAGTACAAGGCCAATAAAAATAAAAACAATGCTAATTTTCTAAATCAAGAAAGCGTGAGAAAATCATTCTGCTCTATAAATGCAAAAGGATTCACTGGTGTGTAAGGAAGGCCACAGGAGTTGGCTGATGTCCAGAGCAATTCCTTAGGCAAAGTAAAGAGAGAAACGAGATTAAAATGTTCTAGACATGTACCCTTTTTCTTTGTTCAATATCTGTTATGGCTGTACTTGCCCTGAAATGAAAACTGCAGGTGCTTTGATCAATGGACTGTAGTGTTAGTTGGGCTTCATTATAGTTTTTTATTGGCTTCTCTACATTCTTGGCCCAAAATGCCCATTTTACTTCCTCGAGTAAAACAGAACAAATCACATTTACTCTTCTTTCAAAGAGCAGCAGTGGGGCTTTTCCCTCTGCTGCTTCCATTTTCTCTAGCTTTATCATAGTAATGCCACTATGTAGAAAATATCCCAGAATCTTAGGGATGGAAAGCACCTTGAAAGTTCACACTCTCTTTTTCCATGCCCTGGTAAAACTGCCCCCAACTCAACACAGGCAAAACACTCTGGAAAAGAAAAGAAAAAAAAATCACAATTTACCTACTGTTGATGGCATTTCAGGATACCTTCTATTGCTAACTTAAATGCTGGGCCACTAAGTCCGTACTGCCCTATGGTGATGACCTTAGACGTCAATGCCTCCACCTGTTAGGTGAAGAGAAGACCTAAGTCAACAATTTAGTATTAAAAGAATCTCAAAATCTAAAATTGAATGTGAAACTGGTCAGAGAAATGAGATAGGAACAATCTAATTTCACACGAAGAAACTGAAAACCTTTAAGAATCATTATTCCAGTCTGTGGTAATTTGTTATGGCAGCTCTAGGAAACTAATACAAGTAGTAAATACAACTTCTATGAAGTATCCTTAAAGGAAGTGGGCAGCCCTTCTTTACTTTACTCATCCCTAATTCCTGCTGGCTTGAATGTAGAAGTAAAGGCTGGTGCTTCAGCAGCTGTCTGGGACTGTGAGATGATACTAGGATTGAAAACTATAGAGAGGGTGGGAATTGATAGAAGAAACTTGGGTCTTGACTAGACCAGCCCAGACTGGACTATCTCTGAATTTTCTGAATGTGAGAGAAAAATACATTTTTGTTTTGTTTAAGGTACTATTTAGGTTTTGCTGTACGTATATATGAAAAGCACACATACACACACAGTATAGTAGGAATAATGATGAAAATAACAACAATTCTTCAATTCCTATAAGCAAGGAATCCTGTAGCAAAACCCTGAGCTTATATGTATGTGTAAGGGAAGAGGTAAAGTGAGGGAAAATTATCATTTTTATGAACGATCTAAGAGCATCAGCCTGTGCTCTAACACTACCTCTGCTGCAAGGAAAAGGCTGAGCATCATCATAGGATGAGTTAGGAGCAGCAACCATCAAAATAAAGAACATTCAATCTCTGGAGTATAGAGGTAGCAAGGATGTTATAGTGAATAAGTTGTTTCAAGTAAGGTATTTAAAGAACAATGTTTGATGGCTTAGATCCGAAGGAGGCCTCACTTCTAGAATGCTTATCACTGATCACTCACTCTGTTGTATGTACAGTAAGACATTTTATAGGTAGATATTATCATTCCTTTCTTTACAGAAGAGTAAAATGAAGATCTAAATGATCAGGGAGAAAATCCTGTTGACTCTAATTTCAAAATATATCCTAATCTGATGACTTCCCACACGTGTACAGCTACCACTCTGGTCTAAGCTGCCATCTCTTTTGGCTGAATGATTGTAATAGCCTTCTAACTGGTCTCCTGCTTCCAATCTCGCTCCGCTACAGTATTTCTTAAACAGAGCAGCCAGAATTGTGGAAAAACATTTCAGATTATATTACACCTTTGCGCAAAATCCTCCAGCTGCTCCCCATCTCACTCAGAGCAAAAGCCAAAGTCCTTAAAATGACCTCTAGTTTGCCCTCTAACTCTATCTCTTATTCTTCCCCCCACCCACACAGTTCCACTCACACTGACTCCTCCATGTTCTAAAGCCACGTTAGGGTGACTGCTTTTACTGTTCCTTCTGCTGGAATGCTCTCTCAGACAACAGGATGGCCTGTGGACTCAGTCTCTTCAGATCTTTATTCAAATGCCACCTCAGTGAGCCTTTCTCTGGTTACAACTAAAATTACAAATCCAAATACTTCCTATCCTACTTCCTTAAGGCCTCCCCCACAAAAAGTTACCCAATGAAATAACGAACAGACTTTTTGCTCCTCATTGCTTAATAGATGAATCTGAAGTTTGCTGGTTTGTTTGTTTTCCTCTGAAACAAAAGGCAATGGCAAAATGAAAAGTTCACATCTCACTCACAGAAGCTCGAATAGCTCAAAAGAGGGGAACAAACTCATGGACCTCTTGATTCTCTTTTAATCCTTCAAATAGCTAAACATGGGAGCTTTGGAGACGAGAACAAGACCCACCGTTAGTTTTCAAGTATCCCTGATGTAAAACATACGAAGAGAAACAATACTCTTGACTTTTTTCATTTACAAGATCTAGAAGGGGGAATTTTCTTTGTATGAATGAATCAGTCTCTAAAGCAATAAATAAGGCACAGAAGACAATACATGCCGTGATCTGCTATGACAAGGAACTAACACTGA
Organism: Rhinolophus hipposideros; assembly: GCF_964194185.1. Taxonomy (NCBI): domain Eukaryota; kingdom Metazoa; phylum Chordata; class Mammalia; order Chiroptera; family Rhinolophidae; genus Rhinolophus; species Rhinolophus hipposideros. Next base: position 56,773,886 of record NC_138055.1, read on the forward strand.
GCTGAAAGAAATCTCCCAGACCATTCTTAAATAAACATGAACACGCTGGTAAAGTGAAAATGGAAAACACAGAAGCTACTCCCAGTTAATCTTCTAACTCCAGACCAAATGGCACGTAAATGGAACATCAACAGGGATCTACCATATCAGAGTTGAAGGAAAAAAAGGGAATACAAGGAAAGGCTGCCAATTCCTGACTCAGCTTTAAAGCTACCAAAATAAGCAAGGCTGCTTCAGATATAAAGAAAAATCTCCTCTGGTCTAGAAGGCCAGAGTTTGACTTAGACTTGGCATAAGCCCAACTGACTGCAGCAGCAGCTCAATTCACAAATAGATGATAGATGTTTCCTACCACATCTTCTCCCTATCAAATCACATTAAAAAGATAATGTATCATTATAGTGTTTATATTAAACAGGAAATTCTAAAAGAAAAGAAAAAAACATCATTCTTGAAACATTTTATTTCACAGCTCTATATATAGTTATGGTATTAATGCCATATATCACTGAGCAAATGAATTCTGCAAGGTTAAATGATGATGTGTTTATGTTCTATCTGCTCATTGGCCCCTAGGTCAGCCAATCTGAACCAGGACTCCATGGCAACAGTCTCTATCACTAAGAGCTACAAGATGAGATTTCCCTTGCCCCCCCCCTTTTAAATTTAAAAATAAAGCATTTTTCACAGAAACTGCTGCAAACACTGTCAAAGAATATCTCTACAGACAAATAAGAAATGCTGTCATTCTGATATACTAAAAATAAATAGTGGGGAAAAAAGTCAATAGCAATGACAATGAATCTATGCAAATAACAAGGGATTCCCAAAACTCTGAAGATTTCCTGTTTAATTTAATCCTTGAATTGCAAAAAAACTAACACCAGGACAAATTGAGGGATTAGGATAAGGGCAGTGCTGCCCAGCTAAAATCACAATATTGAAGCTTCCCATGCCATAATATAAAGAGCTAACCTTTGTTTCCCATAACTTTTTTTGAAATGTTAAAATCAACATTAAAACTCACAGATATCAGGCTTTTATTCTCTATATTCTCAAGTCACAGTCAGCTCTTACAGTCCTTGGAATTCTATGATATCTGTCCTCCTGTATACTCCTCTCCCCATTATGCTTAGAGAAAAAAAGATTGCCATGTCCAAATAAGGAAATTATACATTTGTTCTTCACATACCACATGCCCCCAGTCCTTCTCTCTCAGTGCAGGCCTCCTTGAAGCAGAGGAAACAAGGTAATTAATTACAAACTAGATGAGGAGACTAGACAGAAAAAGACTCATCATTCTCCCCAATGTGGTCATTAACATTCTATCACCCACCTGATGTATTACAAGGTATGCCCCCCTTTCTGGCATGCTTTTCATCAGTAACTGACTTAATATCTCTGACTGCAACAAGCTACTTTTGTCCCCACCTTCTGGTATATGGTGGTAAGTGAAGGCTGAGAAGTAGAATCTGAGAGGTTAGGGTTAAAATTAGCTTGGAAATTGTACATTTTCATCTGGCTCATACTACCATATTTTCGTTTTGTTTTAATTGTGGTAAAATACATACTACATAAAAAAGACCATTTTCATCATTTTTAAGTCTACAGTACAGTGGCATTAAGTACATTCACATTATTGTGCATTATAGAAGAGAAAATGGCCTCAGGCACAAACGCCTGGCTGCAGGCAGGGGGCTGGGAGGCTGGCTGGAAAAGGAAGGGAGTAGGGAGCACCAAGTGGCAGTTACCAAATAGTCACAGGGATGCAAAGTACGCATAGGGCATACAGTCAATAACACTGTGAACTATGTATGGTGTCAGGGGGGTACTAGAGTTATTGGGGGGGTCACTTCTTAAGTTAAATAAATGTCTAACCACTATGCTGTACTCCTGAAACTAATATAATATTGAATGTCAATTGTAACTGTAACCGCAGAGCCAGCTCCAATGGTCCTATCTTGTTTGATGAGCTGCTGAATGGTTTTTCAGGGGCAGATCAGGGCTGTGGGTCACACAGCCGAAGCGTGCACAGAGGAGATGCGCGCGCACAGAGGAGATGAGCGTGCACAGAGATGCCCGTGCACAGAGGAGATGCGCAGAGGACAGAACTTGGGCCTCCAGTGGCACCTGGAGCCAAAGTCTCGCCCACCCCCACCCCCACCCCCACCCCCACCCCCACCCCGGCACACAAAGGACCAGGACATAACTGGAACTTGAACACCAAAACTCTTTCAGAAGCCAAGGGTCCACTGTCCAGGAAGACCCAGTGTTAACCCACCTTTTCCATAAATGGCCAGTTCCAAGGTCCTCTAATTAAAACTTGCCCACCAGTACTTCTGCACACCTGTGTTACCCCTAACCCCTTAAAACACTTAACCTAGTCCAGAGGGCAAGATGGATTTGAGGCAACATTAGGTCTCCCATCTTTTTGGTTGAAGCCTGTTCAATCGATAAACCTTTCCTTACTTCAAATCTGACATTTTTAGTTTTGGCCATCAGGCACACAGACTTTGGTTTGGTAACATAATTTAAAAATAAAAAATAAATAAAGATTACAGTCATTCTTTCTATGACTATTTACTAAACATGTATTTATTGTACAACACACATATTAAGAATTATAGTGAATATGAATAAAGTCAAATGTTAAGAATATCTGACACTACTTTCCAGTAAAAACAGCCACTGACATGTATATTTTCAGTATGTTTTTCACATGATGAATATAATTTCCTATACACACATCTTAGTTTTTAACAAGTCCAAAGTAGATGGACGTCTACATCTCTTGTGAGCACTGAGTTCCAAGGGGCCCAATCCATAAGGGCAGACTAACATGAGAAGCAATAGACAAGAGTACCAGAAATTTCCTAGAACAGAGAAAACCCTGTCTGTTACACTATTTCAAACTTCCCAAGAATTCTTAAGGAGACAACCCATAAAGGCGGTAAAAATAACTTGTAGTGGGAGCCATAAATTATATCAAAGCTAAAACAAAAGTGACTGCACAGAAATTACTACTAGGCCCCTCTCTACATCAGTTTCCTCTCTATATGTTCATAAGAGAAAAACAAAACATTTCACTCTGGTCCTATAACCTTTTCTCTTTTCTTAAAGATCTTGCACCAGTATTATACATATAAAGGGACAGCATATTTATTGATCTCAGAAAGACAAGAAGCTGCATGAATAGGATATTTTCTCAGTGATGTTGCTTCTTAATATGAAAGCCTGAGGCTCTGATCATAGGAGGCTATCTTCCTCAAATAATAGCAGCAGCAGCAGCAGCAGCAGCAGATACCATTTATTGAACGTTTACTGTGTTCCAAAGACTATGCTCGGGATTTATATAAATCATCATATATATATACATACATACATATATATACACACATATATGCTCACCATAACACAATCTGAAAATTTACTTTCAGATAATAACAGTAAGGATTTAAAATATTTTTATCCTTGTTCTATGATTAGAAAATTACTATAGGCTTATTTATACTTATAGAAAATAATACAAGTATTAGAAGAAAAGAAAAATCCCCCATAATCTGTAACTCAGAGATAATTCTTTTAATAACAGTAATGTTTTGAGATATATTTTTCTAAATTTAGTTTCTATATTTGTATTAAATTGTTATCCATATTAGATATGTTTCCATGTCCAATAATTTTTATGTCATTTACATTATACAGAATATTTTTATACTATGCTTTTTACTACTACTAAATTGTGACCATTTTCCCATTATTATTTTTAACAGTTATTTTAAGAGCTATATAATATACAGGTACCACAATTATTTCCGTTATTGACTATTTAATAAAATAATGCTGTGATGAGTATCTTTGTATTTAAATCTTCATTTACATTTCTCATCACCTCCCTAGGATAAATACATTCTATAGTTTTGGAGGTAAAGATTCCCCCTCACTTCACTCCCGTTAATAGAAACAAGGACAGTCACACTATCTGATTATAGTGTTTGTCATCTGGTTCACTTAGCACCTCCCATGACAGTGCCTGGACTTGAAGGACATTCACCCAGGAAGCGCTCCTCGCTGTTTTTCTTCAACTCATGCCCCTTTTTAATAATGTTAACTCTCCTTCCCCATAGACTCCACCAGAGAAGATATGTACCCTGTACTCCTTAAGTTTCACTGGCCTAAGATACTTCACAGGGAGTAAAGGATAAAACGCTACACAGGTTGGTGTTCTCTTTGCCACTAATGTTGCACAGCTTACGAGCTCTTGTCAGGGTACCTGGAAGCCATCTGAAAGGTGAGTCCTCAAAACACACAGAAGAGTAATACTCTAAGTCTTCAGTATGAAATTAAAAGAAGGTAAAAGGGCATGGAGATATTCCATATTTTAGTATTTGTTTGTGTTTTGACATTTAGTCTATTTAAGATTCCAAATGTTTAAAAGCTAGAATTTAAGGAGTTTTTCAACATAGCACTTCACATAAATCTTAGTCCCACAAATACACGGAGGAAGAACACCATGCCAACTCCCACAGAGAAAAACAGCGAGAGTTTCAAAGGTAGACAGTATGGGTAAGTATGTCCTAAGATTTTAAAGTAGCTCACAATCAATAGTAGAAAGTAATCAACAAAATATTTTAAAAAATACAAGATCAATGGTGGCCAAAGAAAGAAATGGAGAGCTGTTAATCTGAGGGAATGTGTTCGCAATTTGGCTTATAAGCATCAAATTAGGAAAAACACACCAAAAGAACCAATTGTGTCAATTTTAATCTTAAATATTTAGATTATACTTATATTTATTTTTAAAAGTCAATATCCTACATGGCTTGAAAATCTCTCCTGACTTCCTCAAAAATTATGGGTGACCTGAAGATATAAATGGTATGTCCCTGTTTAATTTCTAAATATTAACGATAATGGTTAATGATAAGTAAGCCTTTAAGATGACCAGGAACTATGTTAAAGGCTTTACATGTATTAACTCTTTTAATCCTTGAAACAACCCTAGGAGATGGATACTATTATTACCTTAATTTCATACATTCAACATATGAAGAAATGAAAAGGTTAAGTAATTTGTCCAAGGTCATAGAACCAGCAATTGGCATAGGTGGGATTTGAACTCAGGCAGCCTAAATCAGAGTCCAAGCATTTAGCCACTGATTTTCCAAAAAACAAGCTCCTACCAGGCTACATAGCAGTGGGTGTAGGTGGGTTATGAGAGGAGAACATGGGAGAGAAGTACATACAGTAACTTTTAGGCACAGAAATAGTCATTGTCAATTTCGCCAAAAAGTTCTTCCAACATATTTCACATTTTTAAATATCCCAAACAGGGTGATGTTAAACACTTTTTGCAAAAGCAGTTCTTGATCTTTTCCTCCTCCTTTAATTAAAAAAAGTGGAAAAAAGGAAGGATAAAAAGAAACAAATCTCCATCAGTTTTTTTTTGTAACCTTTCAAAACCTTGGTTAGAAAACAAAGATTAAAAAAGAAGGTACTTTCAGTTGAAATAAAAAGACTTCTAAATACTATTTCCATTGCTAATGATTGAAACATTTAAGAAAGACTTTAGGTCTAACCCATTCACTCCCAAATGGAAGAAAAACCAAGTTAACAAAAACCTTCATCTTTTAATTTCACAGCCATTTTCTTCCCCCTCAAAGGCTATTCTTGTCCTCATTGCAGACAAGGGAACCGCTCCCAGTGACGTCAGAGCAGTCTCCCAGCAACGATTAATGAGGGTTGTCCACCACAGGGGTTTCCTGAAAAGCTAGCAAGAAATTATCTACATATTTGCTGCAATACTAAGATGCATGGATGCAGTGGAATTCCTCTTAACCCTTACAGCTCCAGTCTCGGGCAAGTTTGCAATAGGTTAATCCTTCTGGAATGCTCTTGGTTTACCCTAGGATTATCTTCCTTTCCTGCTTCCCCCACTTCTCTCTAAATAAAATTAGAATTTTGTTAGTTTGAAATATTTATGGCTGTAATAAATATTAATATAATTGAATCACCATAAAAAATAGGACTGCATAATGTAAGCTGAAAAGCAGACATTACTTTTTTTACTTCACATATATAACTTAGAATAAATGAAAGCATAGAACACAAAAGAGTATCACGATAAAAAATAAACCAGCAAATTCTTAAAGATAATTTTCCGTATATGCTATCCAAATACATCTATAGATAAGCAAACATTAAATTTTCCTAGGCTCTAGTCTACTGAATTTTTCACACTGACCTTTGCAGGATCAGTGGCATTAAAATGGAATCGCATAAAAAGGACCTGGAAACCCAAGCACTTAATCCAAAAAGGTAAGTTAGGTTCACATCTAGGAGTATATCTAACCGTTTCTTCTTAAACCTTTACTTTAGCTCCATACATTCAAAATGAGAGTTTTACTCTTAACTCCAGTGGCAAGGAATTTTATGTAACCACCTATTTTTGAGGTCTGAGAAAACAGCGAACAAACTGCATGCTCAAGACCAGTGTAAATATGGTACAAAAATTCCAAATTCTATAACTCAAGCTAGAATTATTCATGGATGATAAGTTCCAGAAACCTGCTTATGAGACATTTCCATTCCATATTTAGAAAAAGCAATTAGGTAAAATTCATTAGCAGTAAGACACATAGGGTTAATTCAGGCACTCTGCTTCAGCAATTCTAACTTTGGCCCCATTCTAAAACAAAACCAACAAACAGGACAGCATCCTTATCATTAACAACACCCCACTTTGGCTGCAGCTCTGTTTAGTGCACCCACTTATCATCAAGGCAAAGATGGAAGAACGCACCGCTTCTGAAGTATTTTCCTTCTTTCAATTTGTCCCCTCCCTTTCAGAAGAAAAAGACTGCAAACAAAATCACTACGTCACAGGAGGCAGAGGGAATCCCATCTCTGCACTCTTGAGAAACCAAGGCCAGCAAACAAAAACAAGCCAATTATAAGAAATAAACAAGTAATCCAAAATAAGAAGCAGTAAAAACACAGGAAAATTCTTATGACAACCTCAACACATCAAAAGACATGTTTCGATAAAAAGGCTGAACAAATTCCTCCTAAGACATTCGGAATCAAAAAAGCTTCCTCGACAAAGCAAAAGCAACATATTTCATCTTATCACATTTAAAGACTAAGGGACAGTTACATAAAGACATGAGAGAGACATATTCACCAGCTGGGTGTAGATAGCTATGGAATGACACAGGGAAGGATATTTATAGGGGATTCCCTGCTTCCTGCAATGTGCGTCAACAGCATCACCAAAGAGAACAGAAATCACCACTGTTCTCAGAAACTAAATCTGAATGAAGCATCACTTGAAATAGCCATGAAAGAGGCAGAATCTGAATATATAGTAAAAGTTCCAGCAAAACTAATTTAAAAAATATTTTAAAGATAAAAAATATCATACAAAAATGCCCACAAAACCCTCACAAAACTTAATACATGAAAATTCTCTAATTTCCCTAGTGTGTTAAATTGGCCAAGATACAAAAAGATAGTCTATTTTTCTAGCTGCTTCCCTCACCAGTCGGTGGAGTTCAAGGACTTTATATAAAGAAAGAAAATGTTCTAAAACTCACCCAGATGGATCTGCACTTAAACCAACAGCAAGCTCACATTATTAATGGAGACCTCATTGTAAGACTCTGTTCTGCCGGAATTTTGCCGGAAGAAATTCCTTCTGGGAAACCTGTGCCTCTTCCTCCCCGCCCACAACCCCCTCCAGCCCCCTTCACCCTTGAATGAAATGCTACTGATCCTGGAGGCTGCGTCTCCAGCAAGCTAATTGCTCTGACAAGCAGCGCTGAAGCAGACCATGGCCCAGCTGTTCAGAGGGATGTCACCTAGAGCTCTGCCAACAGTCACACTCGCGTGTGCGTGCGCACACTCACACACACACACACACACGCACACACACGCTGCAAGAACCCTCCCCCACCTCTTCTCCCATTCAAGCACTTCAGTGACATGCCTGCCTCCACACTGCTGAGGATAGCTTTTAAAGACACAGCAGCAGCTCTTTTCTGCTGCATAAGTTGAGATGCCAAAATAGAGTCTTATTAAAGAATAATGAGTTGGGCATGTGTATTTAATTAAAAGTTCACTTTTAAATTTACTTTGCCTTTTTCTCACCTGCAAAATAACTGAGACCAGAGAAATGGTCTTTGCCTAAAAGCCCAGTAGCTTTTAGGCAACTTTAGAAACTAAGACCAAACCTAGTTACAGATAATTTTCTTTCTAGTGAGCTTTATTTAGTAAAATCATTTTTCATTTTGGGGAAGAAGTAGGCAACATAGGATACTTGTAGCTACGTGTTCCTCCTCCCATATCTGTTCCCGAAAGGATGGGAAAAAGACTTTGGCTATTAAATGGGGGAATAAGAAAACGGTAAAGGTACCTTACTGATAGAACTCATGGAAAAGGATAGGAACACAGTATAAGGATCGAGATGAGGATAAACAGATTAAAATAAAGTGGTAGAAAGGATACCAGCAAAGAAGAGTAGTTCTTAAAAGGATGTGTGACTCTGGGACAGAAGACTCAAATGACCTTAGGCCCTAATTTTTAAGAGCCTAATGAAAGGTAGTAATAATCTCTATTGTTACAGAAAGAAACGGACATTATAGGTGGTGCAAGGTCTGTAATAGCACAAAATAACATATGGTAGCAGGGTCCAGGAAAACAATAAGACCTGTCACAAAGACAACTAGTCATTCATTAAAGCATGTGTTTGTTGTATGCTTGTGTTCTTACTATGGGCCAGACACTATGATATATTCTAGGCATATGAGACATATTCCTGAAGGGTTATGCAGAAGAAGAAAAAAGAGAGGATTCTGGCTTTTACTCTGAATGAGATGAGAAGCCATTAGAAGGTGAGAAGGCTTATTTATTTAAAGGGCCAAATAGAAAGGAATCTGGCTTTTACACTTAGCAAGATGAGAGGCCACTGGGAGTTTTTAAGCAAAAATTTGTTTGCCTCCAAATTTTGGAGAAATATTTAACATACAGAAAATTTGCAAAAATCGTCACTTAGTTCATATACAGATTTAGCATGTATGTATGTATGTACGTGTGTATAATTGTTTTCAGAATTATTTGAGATATCCTCATAATGACCTTTACACCTGAAATAATTCAGTATGTATCTCCTAACAATAAAGTCACTCTGACTATGAGAATAACCACTGGGCAAGTCCTACATGAATTAATGGGTAGTAAACATGCAAAGCAGATCTAAATAGTACTGCGAAAGTTTAGAAAACTGAAATGACTTCGGAATTACCATCGGCTGAAGGCTGGACAGAACTTGCAAGCTGAAACCACCCAGGTCAAGTGTCTGCTAAAATAAAATATTCACCGTAGCATTTAAACAAGCCCCAGACCCTTGTAATATAATAGTCAAAATTTCCAGAATACATTCCAAAATTACTTGGCATACAAAGAACCAAGATAATCTCAATTTATATAGGAAAGATGAACAGATACAACATTGAGATGACACAGATGTAGGAATTATCTTGACAGGTATTAAAATAACTATTATAAAAATGTTCCAACAAATTAGGAAAAACACTTCTGAAACTAATGGAAAGATAAAATATTTCAGAAAAGAAATAGAGGATATAAAAAAGAACTCGATGGAAATTTTAGAACTGAAAAATATAACAGCCAAAACATAAACATTTACTTGGTGGGTTCAATAAAGAATAGAAATGACAGAAGAATCAGTGAATTTGAAGACATATCAAATTCGAACTGAACACAGATAATTTTGAAGACAGATCAAATTTCAACAGAAATATCAAATATGAATCAGTATCAAATATGAACAATAAAGAGAAAAAAATTATTAGGGATCAATAAAGAACCAATCATCAAGAGCCCAGAGGACAATACCAAAAACTCTAATATTTGGGCCATCAGTGTCCCAGGAAGGGAGAAAGAATGTGGTAAAATATTTGAAGAAATAATGGCTAAAACTTCATGAATTTGGCAAAAGGCATAAACCTATAGCATCAAGAAGCTCAGCAATCCCCAAATAGGATAAACACAACAAAATCTATTCCTGAAGTCATCATAATCTAACAGCTAAAAACAAAAGACAAAAATTTTTTAAAGCAACCAGAGAAAAATGATGCATTACTAATTAAGGGAACACTGATTTGAATGACTTCATATTTTTCATCAGAAACTATGAAGACTAGAAGGAAGTAGAGTATTTTTAAAGTGCTAAAAAGAAAGAACTATAAACAGAGAAGTCTATATCCAGAGAAAATATCCTTTAAAAATAAAGATGACATTAAGCCATTCTTGGATGATGGAAAACTAAGAGAATTCATTGCCAGCAGATCTCCTCTAAAAGAATGGCCAAAGAAAGTTCAAAAATATGGGAAATAATACAACTAAACTTTGAATATTAGGAATGAAGGAAGAGAAATACAAATGCTAAATATCTGGTTACATGTCATAGACTATTCTTCCCCAACTGAGTTCTTTAAAATATATTTGAAACAAAAAATTGTAAGATTATATCATGGAGTTTTCAATGTATGTAGATAAATGTAATAGATAAGACAATTACAACATTAAGGGGGATAGAAAAGAACCTATGTGGTGGTAATATTTTAACATTCCCCCTAGAATGGCAAAATCTTAATTCTAAGTAGACCATTAAAAGTCAGATATATATATATATATATATATATATATATATATATATATGTATGTGTGTGTGTATGTGTATACACATATACACACACACATATGTACGTGTGTGCATGCGTGAAGAGAGAGATGAAGTTCCCTAGAGCAACTAATAAAAAACTATATAAAAAGATAAAGCCAAAACCTAACAAATACATTTAAATAATTAAAATACCACAAAATGTTCAAATGACTCAAAGGCAGGGAAAGGGAATCATGGAATCATCAGAGGATTAAAAAATAGGAAGAACAGAGAAAAAAACAAATAAGATGGTAGTCCTAAATCTAAACATATCAATAATTACATTAAATGTAAAGTCAAAAATACCAATTAAAAGACAGAGACTGTCCAAATAAATTAGAAACTCATTTCATATATAATGATGTAAGCAGGTTAAAAGCAAACAGAATAAACTATTCTGTATACTACTTTAATAGTGGATACATGATATACATTTGTTAAAACCCACAGAACTGTACAACACAAAGAGTGAAACCTAACATAAATTATGGACTTTAGTTAATAATAACATATCAATACTGATTCATCAATTTGCCTCACACTAATACAAAATGTACCACACTAATGCAAAATGTTTACAATATGTGTATTCGGGGAGAGTGGGATATGGGAACTCTGTAATTACTGCTCCATTTTTCTGTAAACCTAACACTGTTCTGAAAAATAAAGTCTATTTTTAAAAGATACATTATACAAATGCTAACCAAAAAAAAGCTGGAATGGTTATATTAATATTAGACAAAGTAGACTTCAGAGCAAAGGAATTACCAGGGATAGAGAAAAACACTACATAATGGTAAAACGGACACTTCATCAAGAAGACAACAATTCTAAATGTCTATACACCTAATAACAGAGTTTCAAAATACACAAAGCTATAATTGAGAACCGAAAGGAAAAATAGACAAATACTCAATTACAGTTGGATATTTCAACACCCCTCTTTCAGGAACAGATAGACCCATTAAACCAAAAATTAGCAAGAATGTAGAACTGAACAATATCATCCAAACAACAGAATCTAACTGACATTTATAGAACACTACAACTACAAATAGAATACATATTCTTTTTAAGGGCTCCTGGAACATTCACCAAGATAGCCACATATATGGAGTCATAAAACAACCCTCACAAATTTATAACAACTGAAGTCATACAAAGTATGTCCTATAACCATAATGGAATTAAACTAGAAATCAGTAACAAAAATGTAACATAAAAATCTCCGAACACTTGGAAACTAAACAATATACTTCTAAAAATTCCATTGGTTAAAGAGGTCATCTCAAGGGTAACTGGAAAACATTTTGAACTGAACAAAGAAGGGGAAATATTTATGTAGCACTAAATGCTTATATTAGAAAAGTAGTGTCAGGTACTAAATATCTGTCCCTCCGAAATTCATGTTAAAGTTCTAACCCCGTATGTCTTTATTTGGAATGGGGACTCTACGGAAATAATTAAAGTTAAATAAGGTCATACAGATGGAGCCCTGACCCGACAGGATTAGTTCCCTTATAAGAGACACCGAAAAGTTTACTCTTTCTCTCTGCCCCAGCATGCACAGAGGTGATGTGAACACAAAGTCAGAGGGCAGCTGCCTACAATGCAAAAGAAGAGGCCTCAGAATGCATTGCTGGCATCTTGATCTTGGACTTCCCAGCCTCCAGAAGTCAGAAAAAATTTTGTGTTTTTAAAGCCACCCAGTCTGTGTTATTTTGTTATGATAGCCCAAGCTGACTAATATAAGCAGAAAGGTCCTTTATAACCTATCTTTCTACCTTGAGAAACTAACAAAAGAACAAAATAAACTCAAACTAATCAGAATGAAGATAATAATAAAAAAACAGAAATCAATGAAATTGAAAACAGGAAAAAAAAAAATCAATGAAACCAAAAGCTAGTTCTTTAAAATGACCAACAAAATTGACAAATCTTTAGCAAGACTGCCAAAGATGAGAGAAAACACACATAATAACACAAATGAAAAAAAAGTCACTACGGATCCTACAGACATTAAAAAGACAATACAGGTGTATTACACAATTTTAAACACATAAATTCAACTACTTAGTTGAAAGAGTCCACCTTCCTTAAAAAACACAAATGTTCAAATCACCCTAGCTAAATTAGATAACTTGAATAATCCTGTAATGTAACTATTAAATAAATCTACAGGCCCAGATATTTTCTCTGGTAAATGTTTAGCACACATTTACATAAGAAATAGTACCAGTTCTATATAATCTCTTCGGAAAACAGAAGAGAAGGAAACACTTCCCAACTAATTTTATGAGGCCAACATTACCCTGATACCCAAACCAGGCAAAGATATTACAAGAAAACTATAGACCAATATCCTCACAAAGGGGTGAATCTCAACAACATATTAGCAAATCAAATCCACTGATATATAAAAAAGATAATGCATTACTACCAAGTGGATTACATCCTGAGAATGCAAAGCTGGTTCAATTTTTCAAAAGTAATCAATGTAATCCACCATACTGAGAAGAAAAAACCACATGATCATTTCAACGGTTGCAGAAAAAGCGTTTAACAAAATTCAACATTCACTCATAATAAACTCTCAATAAACTAGGAACAGAAAAAAATTCCCTTAGTCTGATAAAGGACAACTATAACAAACCTACAGACTGATGCCTTCCCCCCTAAGATCAAAAACAAGGCCAGGTTGTCCACTGTCATCATTATGATTAAACATCATAGTGAAAGTCCCAGTCAGTACAAAAAGCCAAGAAAAAGAAATAAAAGGCATTGCCAAAGAAGAAATAAAAACTGATTCTCTTCACAAACAATACAATCGTGTACATATAAAATACCAAGGAACATACATACACACTACATACACAAAACCCCCTAGAACTAGTAAATATGTTTCTCAAGAACATAGGACATCAAGTCAACACCGCTAAATCAATCAAATTTCCATATACTAGCAATAAATAACTTAAAAACAATCTTTTAAAAAAGATTTTATTGGGGAAAGGGAACAGGACTTTATTGGGGAACAGTGTGTACTTCCAGGACTTTGTCCAAGTCAAGTTGTTGTCCTTTCAGTCTTAGTTGTGGAGGGCGCAGCTCAGCTCCTGGTCCAGTTGCCGTTGCTAGTTACAGGGGGCACAGCCCACCATCCCTTGCGGGAGTCGAACCAGCAACCCTGTGGTTGAGAGGACGCATTCCAACCAATTGAGCCATCCAGGAGCTCAGTGGCAGCTCAGCTCAAGGTGCCCTGTTCAATCTTAGTTGCAGGGGGCGCTGCCCACCATCCCTTGTGGGACTCAGGGAATTGAACTGGCAAACTTGTGGTTGAGAACCCACTGGCCCATGTGGGAATCCAACCGGCAGCCTTCGGAGTTAAGAGTATGGAGCTCTAACCGCCTGAGCCACTGGGCCGACCCAGGAGTAAATCTTTGTGACCCAGGATTAGGCAAAGAGTTCTTAAGATACCAAAAGCACAATCCATAAAAAAAATAAAAATAAATTAAAAAATAAATAAATTGACAAGTTGGGCTTTATCAAAATTAAAAACTTGTTCTGCAAGACACTGCTAAGATAAAGACAAACTAGTAGATGGTAGAAAATATATGCAAATTATGTACTCAACAAATAACTTGTATCCAGAATATATAAATAACTCTCAAAACTCAATGATAAGAAAACTCCAGAACTCAATGATAAAAAAATCACGCAATAAAAAATGGGCAAGGACTTAAATATAAAATACTGATAATCATAGTGAAGATATGGAGCAACTGGAACTTTCATACATTGGACCTCTCATACATTGGTATAGCCACTCTTGAATACGTTTGGTAGTTTCTTATAAAGTTAAAATACACTTATCAGATGACCCAGCAATCCCACCACTCCTAGTTATTTACCCTAGAGAAATGAAAACTTACTTTCATATAAAACCTGTACAAAAATGTTTATAGCTGCTCTATTCATAATTGCAAAAAAAAGGGAAACAACCTCAATATTCTTTTAACTTTTATTATTTTTATATATTAGTTTCAGGTTTACAAAACAACATAATGATTAGACATTTACACCCCTCACAAAGTGATAACCCCACCCCCACCCAAGTCCATCAGTGGCCAGGCATCTACACAGTCTATAAAGTGATCCCCTTAGTTAAGTCCATGCCCATCTGGCACCCTACATACTCTTTACATTACTGATTACATTCCCCATGCTGTATTTCTCATCCCTGTGACTAATTTGTGACTCCCAATTTGTACTTTCTAATCCCTTCATCTTTTCCACTATCCCACAAACCCCACTCCCATCTAGCATCCATCAGTTTTTTCTATGTATCTTTTAGTCTATTTCTGTTCTGTCTGCTCGTTTATTCTGTTCTTTAGATTCCAAATATAAGTAAGATTATATGGTAGGTATTTGTCTTTCTCAGTCTGACTTATTTCACTTAGCATAGTACCCTCTAGGTCCATCCATGTTGTTGCATGTGATAAGATTTCATTCTTTTTTATAGCAGAGTGATACTCCATTGTATAAATGTGCCACAGTTTCTTTATCCAGGTGTCTATTGATGGGCATTTCGGTTGTTTCCATATCTTGGCTATTGTGACTATCGCTGCAATCAACACAGGGGTGCATACATCTTTTCACATTAGTGTTTTGTGTTTGTTTGGATAAATATCCAGAAGTGGAATTGCTGGGTCATAAGGTAGTTCTATTTTTAATTTTTTGAGGAACCTCCACACTGCCTTCTACAGTGGCTGCACCAGTTTGCAATCCCACCAGCAGTGCACGAGGATTCCCTTTCCTCTACATCCTCGTCAACACTTGTTTGTTGATTTAAATATTCTACAGTGAGTCAGTGGATAAACAGTGGCACATTCATACAATGAAAGTCTGCAGAATGAACTGATGTATGCAACAAATTGGATGAATCTCAAAGACATTATGTTGAATGAAAGCCTGTATCAAAACATTACCTACTGTGTGATTCTATTTACATGACATTCTGGAAAAGTCAAAATTATAGGGATAGTAAACAGATAAGTGATTGCCAGGATCTAGGGTGAAGAAAAGGGACCAACTATAAAGGGCAAAACGGAAGCATTTAAAGTAACAGAAATATTCTGTATCTGTATTGTGGTGGTAGTTATTAGACTGTATATATTTGTCAAAATTTATAGAACTGTTTAATTAAAAAGGGCAAATATTACTCTATGTAAGTTATACCTCATATGACTTTTAAAAATAAGAAAAATAATAATGAGGGTAAGTAATGGCTGTAGGTACAGATTAAACAAGAATAGTAATATGTTGGGGTGGCCGGATGGCTCAGTTAGTTAGAGCGCTTGCTCTGAACTGCAGATGTGCGGGTTCGATTCCCACATGGGCCAGTGAGCTGCGCCCTCCACAACTAGATTGAAGGAAAATGACTTGGAGTTTATGGGCCCTGGAAAAATACACTGTTCCCCAATACAATTTATTTTTTTTAAAAATAGTAGAATGTTGATTATTGAAGTATACATTGGTGGTGTTAATGTAACATTTACTTTGTAGTTTTGAAATTTTTCATTAAAAAAAAAAAAAGGTCAGGAAAATCAGCAAAGGAGACTAAGAAGGAATGGCCAGCGAGAAAGGAAAGTTGTGATGTTTTGGAAGCCAAGTGAGAAACCATTTCAAGGAAAGGGCGATAAACAATGTCAAATGTTTAGGTCAAATGAGATGAGAACTTAAAACTGATACTGGATTTTGGAATACAGTCCTAATGCTGGTGAAAACCTAAGTGGAGTGGGTTCAGGAGAGAAAGGAGGAGAGAAATTGGTGATAGCAAGAACAAACAACTCTTTCAAATAATTTTGTTGTGAAGAGAAATGAGGTGGTAGCTGGAGTAGGGAGAGGATCCTAAGAGGTTTTCACAAGATGGGACAGACTGCGATATATTTGAATGCTAATGCTCCCCCACAAAGCTAAGCTCTTAAAGGATCATTAGCTAAATCCATACGGAGTATGTTAAGACCTCCAGATTATATTCAATGATAAAAGCAAGTTGCATTTGCCAAAATCTTTTTAAATATTTTCTACAGTAAAAGCACTATTCTAAGTATTTTAAATGTTTTTCATTGAAATCTCATTTTTCAATAACCAAAAAAAATAAAACTTTTGTATAGAATATTCACAAGCATTATTTATGAGAAAAATCTAGAAATAAGTTAAATAGCCAACAATAAAAATCATAATAAATAATAAATTCAAATGAATGAGTATTATAAAGTCATTCTCATGATGTATTCATAATTTTTTTTAACAAGGGCAATATATACGATAGTCCAGAAAAAAAAATCTTATGTAAAACTACATATACATTATGGTATTAGCTGTAAATAAATATCTATGAAAATATAACGGATTACAAACATATAACAAGTATCTGTCTCTTAAGAGTGAGATTACAGAGGATATTTATTTTCTCCTCTATATAGTTTTACTCACTGCATTTTATAAAATGTTTTTAATAACCATGCACTGATTCTATAATCAGATTATTTTAAAAATACTCATTCTTGTAATGACCTACATGAGCTAATAGATGACCCTGATGAGGAAAATAGGTAATGGGGAATTTTTAGGTCCCTCCATGCTTAGTATAAATGTGAGCTTTACAACAAAACAAAACCTTCAAAATTGGACGTAGGGTTAACTAAGAATCTTAGCTATTTACTGGGTCACAGAAATAGGATGTGAGCAAAGCAAGTCAGTAAGTTAGCTTTGCTGTTGTGAGCAAAGCAAAGATCCTCATAATTGTGAGCAAAGCAAGTCAGTAAGTTTGACTTGGGCAGTATGGGCAAAATGGGTAGTATCATAATTCTAGTATAAGTCCTCTAGTTCTTCTAGATCGCATCACACACAAAAAAAATTCAACCACAGCATCCCCAAATACACTAAGGGACTCTCTGGTTCCCAGGTTGTTCAACTAAAAAGAAGTTTAAATGTATGGACCTTGTTAGGATCCATATTCACACAATTATAAGAAGATACCTTGGAGATAGTTGAGGAAAACAAAACATGAACTGGGTATTGAATGACATTAAGTATTATTGTTAATTTTGTGAAATATAAAATGGCATGGTGGTTAGTTTTAAAAGGTCCTTATTAGTTATAAATGCATCCTGAATTATTTACAGGTGAAATGACGTGTGCATTTGCTTTAAAATATTCCAACTTCAATAACAGCAAAAGTGCTCATATGTATCGACTGTGTTGAAACTGAGTACTGGATTCATGGTGGTTCATTAGACTATTCCCTATTGTATTTATGTTTAAATTTTCCATAAAAAAAATTTTTGGAAAAAAGTTTACATGAGTGAGGAGAGTGAGGCTTTAGAACAATTTTCAAGACTTTTCCCACATTTGAATGGCAAATAAAACTACATCAAATGTTCAAAGAACCAAAAACACAAACAAAACGATGTAGAACAGGGAGCCGCTGGTGATTCTAACAAGGAAAATATGCACATGTAATAAGACATACTCTGAATTAAGTAATAATTAAGACTAAAGAACAAGTGTTCATTAATATCAGGATTTAAAAGGAAGCAATAACTAAGGACCATGAATAGTAAGTATTGAGGGAATATGTGCTGTTTCTATAGCAAATAGCAGATGGAGAATTCATAAAGAAAATGTTAGTAATTCATTTTAGCAAGACTCTCTACTTGTCACTGAGAAATTTTCCTCGAGGTAAAGCACAGGACTAACTGTGACTAATTTGTAGGCTTTCTACTCACTAATCATGTAACTGGCAAACTACTCTACCTCTTTGAACTTCACCTATAAAATGGGGATAATTGTACCTCCTTGCAAGATAATACAAAAATTAGAAACAAATTGCTCATATAGTACCTGGCACAAAGTATGCAACTTAGTAAGTTACACCTAGTATTATTAGTGAGCTTAACAGGAAAGAACATGCATAGAGTCAAGAATCATATAAAGCAGCTCACCATCACTGTCTCTACTGAATACTGAATTAGATGAAAGCAGTTAAGACACAAAAAATTAAGAGGTATAAGAATTAGACAAAACTGTCCTAAATTTAGCAATGTGTTTAGAATCCAAGAAAATCTAAGGACTAACCATTTAGCATTTAAAAGAGCTCAGCTGAAATGAAGCTCAAAGTACTAAAATTAACAATGGATCTATATTCTAAGAACAGAAAAAGGGAACGCATACACAATTATAATCAATACTACCTAGGAACAAATCTAACAAAAGATCTTTAATGAAAAAGTTATAAAACGCCACTGAAGAAATAAAAAACCCATACAAAGGGATTTACTGACCATACCTCTAACTAATTACTCAAAGAAGCCAGTTCCTTCCATGTTAATATGCAGATTCAATGCAATTATTCAATGCAATTCCAACAAAAGTCACTGTTGTTTGAATAAAATCAACAAGAGATCTGCCCTATGAGGTGCAGATTTCTTATATAATAATTAAGACATGTGGATATTGAGCAGACCAATGGAAAAATAGAGAGATCCTGGAACAGACAGACCAACATATCAAAAAAACTTCGAGGCAAAATTAGAGGAGGCAAAATTAATATTCAGTAACAAATGGGTTGGGGCAAATAGTTATCCATATAGAAAAAAATTAGAGTCCTATTCACACCACACACAAACATACACTCCAGGTGGACTAAAAACCTACATATGAAAAGCAAATTCTTAAAACTTCCACAAGCAAATATACAAAAATCTTTATGACCTCCGCATAAGGAAGGATTTCTTAAATAAGAATCAGAAGAAGCAAAAACCAGGAAAAAAAGATTGTAATATCTGATCACTTTAAAATTTTAAACTTCTGTATAATTAAAAAAACATAAACAATTAAACGCTATAGATTGAAAAAAATTTTTGAAACATACGCATATGACAATTAATTGGTACTCAGTGTATATACATGAAAGCCAAATAGAAAAAGACAAATAATAGAAAATCTGGCAAAGACTCCAAAGTAGAAACCCAAAAGGACAATAATAAAAGTAATGAAGCTTATCTTCTACTAGTAGTAACGAGGTAAATGCAAATTAAGATGAAGAAACACCATGTCACATCCAAAAGACTGTAAACAATTTTTTAAATTAATAGCTTTTACAATATCACATACTGGTATATCAATACTAGTTCATTTTTATTGTTGAGCAGTGCCCCACTGTATAATAAACCACAATTTATATACTTATCTTTTGAATATGAGTTGTTTACAATTTTTAACTTGTATAAATAGAGTTGGTATAAACACTGATATACAAGTCTTGATGTAGACATATGGATTCACTACAAAGGCAGAATGGCTGTGTTGTTATATATGCATAATTTAAAAAGTCAAAAGTGGCTGTATAATACATTCCTATCATTAACATCTAAGAGTTCCAGTTGCTCCACATCCTCACCAACATTTTATTTGGTCACATTTTTAAAGGTCAGCCATGCTAATAGTTGTGTAGTGGTATCTTATAGTTTTAATTTGTATTTTTCTATGACTAATGATGAACATGTCTTCATGTGTTTATTTGCCAATCCCGTATCTTCTTTAGCGAAGTGTCTTATCCACTTTTAGTTTGTCTTATTGTTAAATTATGAGCTCTTCATATACCCTATATACAAGTTTTTCTTAAACTTATTTTCTGCTAGTCGATGGCTTGTCTTTCCATTTTCTCTACTGTATTTTTAAGAGAAATTTTATTTTGATAAAATCAAACTTACTGTTTTTCTTTTAAATTAGTTTCAGGTATACAAAGCAAGGTAATAGTTAGACATTTACACCCCTCACGAAGTGATAATACCCCAATCTACTACATCTCCGACATCGTATATAGCTGTTACACCACTGATTATATTTCCTATGCTATACTTTACATCCCATGACTACACACACTCACACACATACACACATACACTGAGGGTGCCCAAAAAAATATAGAAGTGGATACTTTGGTCAATGTTGCTCATAGTTCGCCATAATCAGAAGTATCTGGAGGCTGACGGCAACAACTTTGAGAACCTCTTGCAATTGCAGAAGTCAAACGTGACTTGTATTCATCTTTTGTTATCGGTATATATTATTACAATTTTAATAGTTTTTTTCCTTTCTTAAAATGTGTGTACATTTTTTGGCCCTCTGTGTATATATTTAATTATAGTTGACAGTCAGTACTATTCTACTTCAGCCTCAGGGGTACAGTGCCGTGGTCAGGTAGCCACACAGTCATGAAGTGATCCCCGAGAAGTCCAGTGCCCATCTGGCACCCTACATAATCTTTATAACATTATTATATTCCCCATACTGTATTTCATATCCCCAGGACTATATTGTGACTACCAATTTGTACTTTTCATGTTCAGCTAATGAAATCTTTGCTTAATCTATGATTACAATGATTTTCTCAGGTGTTTTCTTCTAAAACTTAAATCATTTTAGCCTTACATGTAAGTAAGTCTATGATCTATTTTAAGTTAATTTTTTGATGGTGTAATGTGAGAGGGGTTTTTTTGTTATTGTATTTTTAATGTGGTGAAGGATAGACTTTGCCATCCCAAAATATGCACTTTGGCATAAGGATTATTTTGAGAAGGAAATTGAGAAGCAGATACAAGAAAAGCTGTCCCTCTACTTGCCAAAAAGCAGGACATAAATTTACAAAGGTGTCATCCCCTCTTTATCAGGAAGGACAAAAGCTAATCACAAATAACCCTTATCACCCTGGAGATGGCACCAAAGGACACTACATCACAAACTTTACTAACTAGCCTTTATCATTAATTTCACAACTATTTGCCTTCCCACAATTGGCCATCACTAGACTGAGGATTCTTTTCCTTTATATTATCACTTCTCTAAAAACTTATTGTTCCTTTGTTAAGATGCTAGCTATACAAACCTAAGTTCTAACCAAATTTTTGAGTTACTCATCCATGAGTTTCTCCTACGTGTATGAGATACACATTAATAAACTTTTTTTTCTTGTTAATGTCTTTTGTTACAGATCCAGCTGAGAACCTAGAAGAGTAGAAAAGATTTTCCCTCCTTTACCCTGGTTAACCAACTGTTTAAGGACTACGTATTAAAACTTGATCCTTTCCCCAGTGAAATACCTTAGCAATGGTCAAAAATCAATTGACTATACACTTGTGGATCTATTTCCGGACTTCCATTTTCTTTCACTGATTTATGTTTATTGTTACACCAATACTACACCATCTTTATTACTAAATATTTATAGTGAATTTTGAAATCAGGTAGTGTTAAGTCCCCCAACTTTGACTTTTGCTTTCAAATTTGTTTTGTCTACTCTAGACCTTTTGTGTTTCCAGATAAATATTAGAGTCAATAAGTCAACTGATTGGGATTATATTGAATCTATAGATCTGGAAGAACTGAAATCTTTTTTTTTTTATTAAATTTATTGGGGTGACAATTGTTAGTAAATTTACATAGACTTCAGGTGTACAATTCTGTATTACATCGTCTATAAATCCCATTGTGTGTTCACCACCCAGAGTCAGTTCTCCTTCCATCACCATATATTTGATCCCCTTTACCCTCATCACCCACCCCCCACCCCCTTACCCTCTGGTAACCACTAAATTATTGTCTGTGTCTATGAGTTTTTCTTTCTCATTTGTTTGTCTTGTTCTTTTTGGTTTATATACCACATATCAGTGAAATCATAGGAGAACTGAAATCTTAACAATCTTCAATCTTCACATCCATAAGCAATGTTTTGTGGTTTTCAGGATACAGCTATTGCGTGTCTTGTCAAATTTAGCCCTAAAAATTTCATATTTTTATATTATTTGTAAATGGTATGTTTCATCAATTTCAATTCAGATTGCTCTTCTTGATATATAAGCAAACAATTGACTTTTATATACTGACTTTTATCCTGCAACTTTCCAAAACTCAACTGTACTAGTTTTGTAGATTCCTTATGGTTTCCTATATATGATGCTACCCTCTGCAGTGGTAAAAGCTTTACTTTTTCCTTTTCAGGCATATGCTATTTATTACTCCCCTTTAGCTTATTGCACTGGTGAGAATCTTCATTACTATGCTGAAAAGTAGTGGCAGAGCAAACATCCAGGCCTTGTTTTTGTTCTCAGGGGCAAAGAATTCAGTATTTCATCATTAAGTATAGTATTAACTATAGGTTTGTCAAAGATGCCTATATAAGACTGAAGAAGTTCTCTTTTAATTTGTTGGGTTTTTAACACAAATGCTTCTTTTAATTATGTTATTTTCTTTTTTAGTCTGCTAATACAGTGAATTACATTGCATTCTGAATGCTAAACCAACCTTGTATGCTGGGATAAACCCCACTTCATCATGATGGATTTATGGTCCTTTTTATATACTGGCTTCAATTTACTAAAATTTTATTAAGGATTTTTGTATCTGTGTTCCTAACAGATATTCATCTGTAGTTTTACGTCTTTGATTTTGGTATCAGGGTAAAGTTGGCTAATAAAATGGGTTGGTAAGAGTTCCCTCCTCTTGAAGCTCTTCAAAAGTTTATAGAGAAGTGGTAAATAAGTTCTTCCTTAAATTGTAGGAGTACTTCAGCAGTGAAGCCATCTTGGGCCTGGAGTTTCTCTTGTAGAAAAGTTTTAAACTTCATTTAATTTATGTAACAGATATAAGCCTATTCGGGTTCTCTCTTCTTTTTTGATTGAGCTTTAGCAGTCTGTATCTTTCAAGAAATTTGTCCACTTAATGTACATTGTCAAATTTACTGGCAGAGGCTGGTTTGTGGAATTATCTTTATAAGGGCTGTAGAATCACCAGTAATGTCCCATCTTTTATTCCTTCTGCTAAGTGTAATGTGCTGGGTTCTCTCTTCCTTTTCTAAGTTTGGCTAAAAGTTTATCAATTTTGTTTGTTTTAAAGAACCAGCTTGTGGTTTCACTGATAATCTCTTGTTTTCCTGCTATTTCAATGCTTTTGGCTCTGATCTTTACAAATTCCTTTCCTCAGCTTACATGGAGTTAGATATGCTTTTCTTTTTCTAATTTCTTAAGGTGGAAGCTTATGTCAATGATTTTAGATCTATTTTTGAATATAAGTATTTAATGTTATAAATTTCAAGTACTGCATTAATTGCATCCCACAAATTTTGCTTTGCCATATTCTCATTTTCATTCTTCTAAAAATATTTTCTAATTTCCCTTACTCTTCTTTGATCGATGTCTAATTCAGAGTATATTTAATTTCCAAATATTTGGGAATTTTCCAGGTATTTTTCTGTTATTAATTTTTAATTTAATCCCTTTATGATAAAACAACATGCTTTGTATATTTAAATCCTAAATTTATTGAAATTTCTTTTATGGTCCAGAATATGGTCTGTCTTGGTAAACATTCTATTAATACTAGAAAAGAACATGTATCATGCTGTTGTTGGGTGAAGTGGTCTGTAAATGTCAACTAGGTCAAGTTATTTACTGATTTTTTTTGTCTAATTTTTCTATCAATAATTGATAGTGTTGAAATCTCCAATTACACTGGATTCTCTCTTTCTCCTTTCAGTTTTATTATGCTTCAATACTTTGAAGCTACTTTTAAGTACTTTGAAGTTATGCAATGCATAAACTTATGATTGTTAGTCCTCTTGAAGTATTGACCCTCTTTTCATCAGGAAACATTGCTCTATATCCATAGTAATATTCCTTACTGTAAAAATTACTTTGTCTAATATTAATACAGTAACTTCTGCTTCCTTCTCATTAGTGTTTACATTAACACTAATGTACTTCTTCCATCCTTGTACTTTCAGTCTATTTTTGTCTTTAAATATATTTCAAGTGGGTTTCTTACAGATAGCACTTAATGAGGCGTTACTTTTAAATGCCATCAGATTATTTCCACGTATTAATTGTAATGTTTAGATCATTTGCATTTAATGTGATTACTGATATGGTTGGATTTAAGTCAACCATCTTGCTATTTGTTTTCTATTTGTCCACTCAGTTCATCTTCCTTTTTGTGTGGATGTCTTTTAGATTAATTACACATTTTTATGATTCAATTTTATCTCCTTTAGTGACTTATTAACTATACCTGTTTGCTCCCCGCCCCCATGTGGTTTCTTTAGGGTTTAGGATATACATCTTTAACTTATTACAGTCTACCTTCAAGTAATATACCACTTCACATAGAAGAACCTTAGAACAGTACACTTCTATTTCACCTCTCCCAACTTTTTGGACAATTACTGTCATACATTTTATTTCTACACGTTATAAATCCCACAACAGTTTTATTATTTTTATTAACTGACTGTTAAAAAAAGTCAATTATCTTTTAAGTGGCTTTTTTGAAATAAAAGAAGTCTTTACTATTTTCTATATAGATTTCTGATTCTCTTCATTCTTTCACGTAGATCTAAATTTCCATCTGGTATAGTTTTCTCCTGCCTTTAATACCTGTGGTGGTAATTTGATGGTGATTAATTTTATCAGCTCTTATATATTTTTAAAGGCTTTTATTTCATCTTCGTTATTTTTATTGTGATAAAATTCATATCCCATACAATTTACCCATTTAAAGTGCATGGCTTTTAGTATATTCAGAGTTGTGCTTCCATCACGAAAAATCAATTTTAGAACATTTTCATCATCCTAGAAAGAAACCCTATCCCCATTAGCAATAATTCCCCATTTTCTCCAAATCCTCAGCCCTAAGCAAACATGAATGTACTCTCTCTGACCCTGGAGATTTGCCCATTCTGCACATTTTCCTCTTCACGTTTGAAAGGTATTTTCAACACATATATAATTTTAGGTTTACAGGTTGTTGTTTCTTCATTTAGCACTTTAGTGCTACCACTCCAACACCTTCTGGCTTGCCTGAGTTCTAATGAAATTTTGCCATAATTTTTACCTTGTGTATTAATTAATCTGCTAGGGCTACCATAAAAAAAATACCAGGCTGGACAGCTTTAAAAAACAGAAATTTATTTTCTCATAGTTCTGGTGGCTAGAAGTCCAACATCAAGGCGTCACAGGTTTGGTTTTTCCTGAGGCCTCTCTCCTTAGCTTGCAGATGGCAACCCTTTCACTGTTTTCATACGGTCTTTCCTCTGTGCACTTGTGCACTCTGTGTATCCAAATTTCCTCTTCTCATAAGGACACACAGTCAGACTGGATTAGGGTCCACCCTAGCAGACTGATTTTAACTTAATTGCCTTTTTAAAGGCCCTTTCTTCAAATATAGTCACATTTTGAGATACTGGGGGTTAGGGTTTCAACATTTGAATTTTGGGGGACACAATTCAGCCCCACAACACCTCTGTAGATAATGTGTATGTGTATGCATGTTTTCTGTCTGCTATGAACACTTTCACTTTTCACTCATTTTAAGCAACTTGGTTAACCTGTGTCTTAGTATAGCTCTCTTCACGATTTTTGTTTTGGGTTCTCATGGATCCAAGTAGCTCAAAGAATCCAAAATAGAAAAATCACGAAAAGCTACACTAAAGCATATCATAATCAAATTGCTTAAAATCAGTGATGAAGAGAAAAATCTTAAATGAGTGTTTTGGATCTGTGAGTTTCTAGTTTTTACTTAGAAAATACATAGTCATTATTTCTTCAAATATTTTTCTGTCCCCACCTCCACATTCCTGAGACTCCAATTACACATATTCTTAGACTGCCTGATGTCCCACTGCTCACTTACTCATTTATCACTGTATATTTCCTATCTTTTTCTTACGTTTTATTTTGGAGGTTTCCATTGTCATGTCTTCAAGTTCATTAATTTTTTTCTTCTTCAATGCCTACCTGCTGTTAATTCTGTCCACTATATTTTTCATTTCAGACATAATTTTCACCTTTAAAAGTTTGATTTGGGTCATTTTTTAATCTTCCATGTATCTGCTTAACATGCTCCATCTTTCACCTAGCTTTTGAACATATGGAATAGTTACAACTATTACAATGTCTACTAATTCTATCATCTGTGTCATTTCTAGGCTCTTCTTAGTGACTAGTTGTTCTTTAAGTTTTGTTTTAGGAATCAGTGACTTAGAAACAATTTGATCCTTCTGAGTCTTGCTTTTTTGCTTTGTTGAGCAAATCCAAGGCAAATCCTTTACACCACGGCTAATTTGACACCATTATTGAGGCAATACCCTTCTAAGGACTCAACTCAATGTCCCAGGTGTTAGAAGGTATTTCTACTCTGACTAGTGGCAACACAACATATTTATGGCCCTGTATTCCAGGAACTGTTCTGCCTAATGCTTTCTAGTGGTCTTTTTCTGGCGTTGGGTTAAGTTCCTCACTAATTATGAACCAATTAGCACTAAGCTAAAGAATCTAAGGCACTAAATTCCAATAGAACTTTCTGTGAGGATGGAATTATGGCTACTGGGCATTTGAAAGGTGGTTAGTGCAACTGAGGAAGTGAACTATTTTTTTTAATATCTGGCTGGACGTGGCTAGCAGCTACTGTACTGGGCAGTGCAGGTTTAAGGGAAACCTCTTGCTCTTTTGTGTAATGCTTTCCTCTCTCAAATATTCTGCCCACAAAATTCTAGCCTTGACTTTCCCAAACTTTTACCTCTGTCTCTGCAACCAGGGAGAGTGTCAGTTCTGTTTGGGTATTCCTTCCCATCCTGGTTAATTTAGGCTAATAACATTCTTCAGGCTGAAAGGTGAGGTCACCATAGGACTCAACTTGCTTGTTTCACTTCTCTCAGGTATCACCGTTCTGTGCTACCCCTTGTCCAATGTCTAAAACAATTTTTAAAATATATTTTGTCCAACTATTTTTTTGCTTAAGGCAGGAGCATAAACCAACTTATTGTTACTACACCATGACTAGAACTTAAGTTCCCTTCCATTGAGTTTTTAACTTTTAATTATTACATTTTTTTATTTATAAAATATCTAGTTGCTCATTTTATAAGCCAACCAGTGTTGCTTTATTCTCGTTTCTTATTCATGGTTTTTATTCAGTCTTCTATTTCATTAAATATACTTGTTTTATATTCTATATCAAATAATTCCAATATGTGACGTTTCTGAGTCTGGATCAGTTGTTTCTGCTGATATTTGTTCCTAGTGACTTGTTTATTTGTGATATTATTGTTATTAGCTCATTTATTGGCAATCTATCTTTGGGAATTCTTTAAAGCTAGGGCTGAGGTATGTTCTACCAGGGATGACCTGAGTCGGCTTCTCTCAGGCGCCTGGGAGCTCTATCAACTTAGATCTACTTTTTTTTTTTTCTCTTTTTTTTTTTAATTAATTTTATTGGGGTGACAATTGTTAGTAAATTTACATAGATTTCAGGTGTACAATTCTGTATTACATCGTCTATAAATCCCATTGTGTGTTCACCACCCAGAGTCAGTTCTCCTTCCAAGATCTACTTTTTTATTAAATTCAATTTATATATATTTAACTTTTCGACCAGAAAATAAGTTCACATGATTCAAATAATTTAAACTAGTTCCTTTCCCATTCCTCTTGGTTTGGCTTAAGGATTAAACTAGCACAGTGTATAGCAAAGAATTTAACCTTGCCCAAAAAGAGGTATGATCTTTGCCTCAGCTCAAGTAATCCTAAACCTTTGGAATGTCTTGCTCGTTAAAAGTCTTTATTAACTGGGGGCCTCGAGCTGTGCCAGTCTAACAGTGTGATTTCTGGTGGGGGCTTTGGGTCACAGAGTATCAGCGTGACCTCAGGAGGGACAAGCAGGCAGTCAACCATATCTATGTAATGAAGTCCCAGCAAAGGCTCAGGTGAGCTTATTCAGTTGGCAATACTCCATGTGTGCTGGCACATATCATTGCCAGGAAGAGTTGACGTCCACGACTCCACTGGGAGAGGACACCGGAAGTTCAGCATTTAGAACTCTCCTGGACTCTGTCCCAGGTGTCTTTTCCAATCGGCTGGTTTTAATCTGCATCCTTTTGCTGAAATAAACCATAATTTTGAGTGTAACAGCTTTTGTTGACTTCTGTGATTCCTTCCAGCAAATTACTGAACCCAGTGGTGGTCTTGGGGACCTTTGAACACTGCAATTGGTTCCAGGAGTGAGAGTGGATTTGGGGGACTGCTCCCTAACTTTGCACAGTCAGCGGCATTGGGGCTAAGAAGGCACACAAATACAAATGGTCAAGAGATTGATTTCATATTGAAGGATTAGGCAAATAAGTAGTCTCAAGCAGTTTTCCTCCTTGCCTTCACTCAGGAACCCCTAGTCTCCCACCTTTTTCCCCCACATCCCAGGACCTTAACACCATCAAATGATCTAAAAAGTATCAGGAAATAAAATATAGCTTCATCTCTTAAAAGGTCAGAGACCCTAGCTCTGAATTAATATCCCTGAGGTAAACCCAACACTCATGAAAAGTGTCATGGGGGGCTATAAAATGAGGTTCACAGTCCTGCAGATAATATGCAATTCTGGTTCTGAATGTCAACTAGAAGACTGTCGTAGTAGACTGATGTGAACTCAAATTTATTAAGAATGAGCAACTACATCATCAGACTGTCAGGGACAGACTTTTGCTCAAGTGAGCCACCCTCCTAGCATGCCAGTATTAAATATGCTCTAACTTTGTTATGCAGACAAAACTTGGATGGCTATTTTAGAAACCAAGCATGTCTTTTTGGTTTTAAATTTGTAGTCTGTCATTTCGGTCTCCAAAATATAATCCAAAGTAAGACTGTAGAGTCTTAGTATTCTTACCATTCTAAAAGATACAAAATAGAGAATCCCTAATACTTAGGATTCCTCTTTCCCTGCATTGATACCCTACTATCCAATGAGTCTGCCCTGCGGTGAGGCAGTTGACTGCCTATCATTGCCAAGAGCAACAGGAACAGTTCACAAGAGTCCACAGAAAACAAAATACTTGCTCTTGTCTTTTCAATTGAAATCTGGAATTTAAAAATATATGTGAAATTAAAAACCAACAGAAATTCCAAACAATGAGAAAAACATGTCCATTCATCTCTGATTTCCTCCTAAGTTGCCTAAAGCATGTAATTTTGCAATGGGTTTTTCAAAGAGTCATGGAAAAGTATTGGCAAAGAGAGTCAAGGTAAGCTGGAGGAGAGCAAAACCACAAGGGAAGGATAGTAAATTCAGTCCAGTTCAACTCGTGTGATGCAGCCCAAAGAAACGAGCTGAATGAACCGTCAGGGGGAGTCAGTGCGTGGGGCTGTCCTAAAGTCCTGCTGAGAAACACGGGATTTCTGCAACTGAGAGACACTCTCACAGCGGGGTGAAATGCTAACAACAACACCTGGAATCACTGAGCAGGGAGACACCAGTTTCTCAGTTAGTGACACTGACCAACAGAAGGCCAACAATCTTGTTCTAGTTCAAACTATAAAAGTATCTCACCATTACCCCAAGAACGGAAACCAAATCTATACCATTACTTTTTTAAAAAAGGTATGAGCAAATTCAGAGATGGCCAACAGGGTAGGGGTACAAACAAGGTTTCTCCTTCTCCAGTGCCCAATGATTGACAGGTACCACCTTTCTGCCTATAGTGATACGAAAAGGGAAAATATTTTAAAAAGTAAAGAATACACAAGTAGTAGTGTACTCAGACATTAAAGAGAAATAAAACAGCGACATCAAGAGAGAGAAAAATATTTTCATGAAAGACGGGAAGCAGGATAAAACACATGAAGACAAAAGAGAAACACTAGTTCTGATGCATCAGAAAACAGAAACAGGAAGGAAATATCATTCAAAATAACTGCCTCGCTCTTAGGTTTTGCCATCCTTTTTCCAAGCCTACAGTCTGTAAGGTGAGAGAATAAGCAATGAGAAGAAATAATCCCAAACAAAATAAACGAATCCCCCACAAACCATACCCTAAGACCAGAGAATTACAAAGTGCCCCCAAGAATCAGGGTCATATTTGTAACTAAATGAATCTAAATTTAATGCTGTGCTTTTCATAGGAATTCCTCACTTATCTCTCCTAAACATGGAACAATTGCAAAAATATAAATGTCATCACAAAAATCAGCACAGCACAATCTCTATTTCTGAGTCGTGTAAGGAAAGAATGTGGCATAGCTTCTACCTTTCCTACTGCTGCCGAAACAAAATAATTAATAATCTGAAAGTCTGAATGTTCTACAGTATATCATAGATTGTGGCCTGTTCCCACACTGCCTTGCAGCCTTCCTAGAATGGACCAGTGGGATTTAACATGAACCAAATCTGTCAACCAAGTTGAAGACAGACACATGGGTTCTAATGAGCAGTGGTAAAAAAACATACTGCTCCATTCAGTTCCAAACAATGATAAATAATTCAGGAAAAGAACTACCGCAATACAGAGCACAGCAATACAGAGCACAGCAGCCGGATTTAAAAATAGACCACAGACTACAGAGCCTAGGTGGCGGAATCGGGAGTCAGAGAAAATGGATTTATGTCAACATATTCCCAAGCCCCTTGCAATACAGGATGCTGCTGAAACTGTCACTCAAAACAAATGCCAGAATTCTAATGTGCTTTTTAAAAAAACAAGTATTTTTCAGGAACTTGGCAACTTTGGTAACGAGAGCTAACAAACATTAGTACTGTTTGGCAATAGTAGTTATCATAGACAAAACAAATCCAAATGACATATGGAAGAGTGTTTTAAAAAAAAATTAGAAAGTGGTTAAAATTCTATTTTTCTATACCACCAAGTTCTAGGTCTAACATCAATTTGGACTTTTACTTACTAATTACCCACTACTATTGAGGGTGCATACTGTGTTTCCCCAAAAAATAAGACCGGGTCTTATATTAAGTTTTGCTCCAAAGACACATGTTCAGGGGATGTCATCCTGAAAAATCATGCTAGGGCTTATTTTCCAGTTAGGTCTTATTTTCGGAAAAACATGGTAGCATCCAAGATTTTTCTGTTCATTTTCCCAACTCTAACAGATCTGATCTCGCAAGACATACAAACACAAGATTCTCATCTGTTAATAAAAAGGGTAACTAGAAAATGGAACAGAGCCATGCCATGGTTATGTTCTTCACAGATTTAAATTAAACTCTAAGTCTGACAGAATTGGAAAGTTTACAATTAGATGAGGATAGTCCAAGATGCTGGGTTTATGTGGACTGTGCAGGTTTCAATCTACTCAAGAATGCTCCAAGTAGGGAATCTGATGAATAGTGTGGCTGGATAGTCAATCTTAAGACTTTGTGCCCCGAGGGTAATAAGTATGACCAGAACCCTAATGTAGTCTACAAACTCAACAACATGTGATGAAGAAATAACATCCTACATCCACATTACATTTCCCCACAGCCATCAACACATACATCACTTTCTCCTCATAAGTCTGAGATCGATTTCAGACAACTGAAAATTTTGAGACTATATAATGATGTCTAATTTACCTATAATGTATAATACAAATACAAAATGAACCATAATCTGGTCCTTTTATGTGCGGTTGGTTTTTTTGTTTGTTTTTAAGATTTTATTGGGGAAGGGGAACAGGACTTTATTGGGGAACAGTGTGTACTTTCAGGCCTTTTTTCCAAGTCAAGTTGTTGTCCTTTCAATCTTAGTTGTGGAAGGTGCCTTTCAGCTTCAAGTTGTTGTCCTTTCAGTCTTAGTTGTGGAGGGCGCAGCTCAGCTCCAGGTCCAGTTGCCGTTTTTTCTAGTTGCAGGAGGCGCAGCCCACCATCCCTTGCGGGAGTCAAGCAATCGAACTGGCAACCTTGTGGTTGAGAGCCCACTGGCCCATGTGGGAATCAAACCGGCAGCCTTCGGAGCTGGGAGCACAGAGCTCTAACCGCCTGAGCCACCAGGCCGGCCCTATATACAGTTGTATTCTAAGCTACAAACAGTGCTGGGGAAACTCTCGTTCAGTATAAACTACAGACCAATACATAAACAGACCAACATGCTCTGCCTCACTTACCTTTAAAAGAAAAATCAACTACACCTCCTTCATAACTGTGCCATTCAATTTAAACTACACAAAAGTCAGAATGCACTTGGAATAAGATGAAGTTGTTTTGTTTCATTTTTTCAATTCTTAAATACTCTCCGTTCTAAGAGCAAACACTGACTAGCGTTTTCAAGGGAGAAACAAACAGACTCACGTACAGCGTGGCCCACAGAAAGCACTTCTCTAGGCATGGCACACCAGCTGTTTTCCACCCCTGCTTCACTCCCCACACAGCACGCCATCTCCTCTTTCTGTAAATCCAGGCTTTCTTACTGTTGACAACAGTGTGGTCAGACGGACCTGAGTTTGAGTCCTGGCACTAGAACCACCACCGTTGGTGGTGACAAGTGAACCAGATTCTGAGTCGCACACTTTGGCAGATCCACTCTCTTCACTTCTGACTTGTCTATCCCCTCAGGGCAAGATGTTCTCGGGATCAAGGGGACACACCTATTTAAGGTGTCTGACTCTATCACCTCCAACTATACTCTGGATCCCAGAATTCCCTGCCCAAGCAGTCCCAAACCCACTTCCAGAGCCTTCCGTAGCTCTCTTCTCAAACTGTCCTCCATAGACAAGACCCACTGTTACACACATTCCATGGTCTGAAGGGTACACAAGGGCAGATGATGAGAGGGGTGCAGACGGAGACGAGACTGCACTGTCCCATCCTGTCCCAGACTTTGAGGAGTCTAAGAATTCTGGCCCCCAGGTCATTATGAAAATATACCTGTCTAAGTAGGAGGAGAAATTTTTTTTTCACCTTCATTTATAACTTAAAATATTTAGACACACAGAATATGTATTCACATTCATGCTCTTGCCCTGGGACTTAAAATTATTAGGAGCAGGCCTACCAATTCTATCACATACCAGCTGTGTGATCTCATATTATTATAGAAACCACTTCTGTAAGCCTCACTTTACTGTAAAATAAGATAGTTAAAACCTCCTTCATAGGATTTTAATGTGATGAAATAATTTTCAAAGTAATTTTGCAGAGTGTCTGATGTACAGCAAATCTGTGACAAACTAAAGCTATTATTATTGGCTCTGTCATCACTCCTCTCCCTGGTATGGACAAAAAGGGACCAAAAGGGCAAAAATCGTAAAGCCAATTTCAGAGAAACTACAATCAAAACACAGCCATTTATGCGTCTCATTTCAGGGATTTCTGTCATTGTTCCATGGAGGTCTAGTGGCATTATTTTTCTTAAAACCATTTCTCCCACTAAAATGTAAGCTCTATTTTTTTGTACTATATAAACGATTATTGTGGTAATCATTTTGCAATATATGTATGTCAAGTCGTTATGTGGTACACCTTAACCTTACGCATAGCTGTATGTCAATTATATCTACAAACTGGAAAAACATGTAAGCTCTATAAGGGCAGGGATTTTTCATTTTTCTTCACTGCTATATCCCTTAATCTCAGACAGTTCCTGGCACAGCGAGCATTTGTTAATAAACCATTAACTACAAAAAGCAAATACAGAGTGGTTGTATGACACCCCAACATCAATATAATATGAAAATAAGCCTGGCATAACCAGAAAATGAGTTATTTATAGTATATGGCTACTTCATTTAGCTGCTTCTTCTAATTTAAGAACAGTTTCCTTAAGAATCAAATTAATAAAAACATTCAAGTATATCTTTAATTTGAGGACATTTCTGTTCTCTTCAACTTTGCTTCGTTATCTGCCTGCACAGAGATATTAATAATACTCAATAATTTCACACATAATCCCACTAGAGAGGATAATTCAATTAACCAAATTGTACTGAAGCTTTGTTTTAAGCTTCAAATATTATGGGCTATAGTAGAAAGAAACCCAAAAGAGCAAGTTAAGAAAAATGCACCTTTCTACATGTTTCTCATGCTTTTATCCCTAACTCCCTTGAGTCTTGCTTGCACAGGTCAACCCATCAACTCTTAAGAATTCAAAGCAAGTCTACAAACTATATCCTATACCCCATCACATTCTCAAAGACATATTTTGGTTTTCAAATCTCCTGAATACACTTCTCTCTCTGATGTACACTAATTTCCAAACCAAAGGTTAGAATACTGTGGAGGAAGTAGATAATTTGGAATCATATCTATTCTGAAACAAACTGAAATGACCTTGACAACATTATACATGACACTCTCAGGTAGACAGAATGATGGCTGGGGAAAAGATAGCTCAGCAGCACATCCTGCATATTGAAAATTAAAAGTGTGTCAACAAGGGAGACATGTTGCAGATGTGCTTTCTGTAACACAAATCCCAAAACTAGCATGGGTACTTAATCAAAATCTTATTTAATAAAAGTGCATCCTCCATATTGGTCTGATTCTGAAACACATCTACCACATAAGGCATCATCTTAAAGAAAAACTACTCTTGGTGACCTCAAGATACTATTAGCAAAAGACAAGTATGCTATTCCCGGGCACCGGCAAAATAAACTCCCAATAGCCCTAAATTCTATGACTAGATTTACCTAGATTAACATAACTCCTCTCAAAACAAAATTCAAAGCCTTCTTTAAAAAAAAAAAAAAAAAAAAAAAAAAGGACACAAAAGCCAACAATCTCCAATACATCCTATTCTAGACCAAAAATGCAAAGCTATAAATGTCTAGAAATGCCTCAAGGTGTGTAATTACTGAAGTTAATTAGTATTCTCAAAATTAAACATCCACTGCAATGCTCAAGGGAATGTGGGGGTAAAAAGGAGTTATGGGCAGATAAAGTTTAGATGCAGCTAATAAATAAAGGAAGCAGGATTCTGGAAATAATCAATGTAATTTTCAGGGAGAAGAAAACTGATTATCAGCCGCCTAAATCCCAACTAAAATGAGAAACTTCTTGTTATTCACTGGGAAAGTGGGAATTAAATGGGCTGGAAGCTCAGAATTGTGATAATGACTTTGTGATAAAGATAAAATGAAAAATCTTTTCATTCATACCCCCAAAAAAGGAAAATGTTGTTTTAAAAATAAAACACATTTTAAAAAGCTATACTAAATCATATTCTATCAGATCACCACTCCAGAGTTATGCCATATGATTTTACCTCTAATCCTCACTTACCTTTATCTTAACAAAGAATATAATTATGGGATCCTGAGTAAAGAAGACCACTCAGTATTCTGTACAGTGTAGTTTTAGATATTTGATTTCCAGCTCTGCCACTTACAAGCTGTGTGATCTTGGGCAAGTTACTTAATCTCTCGGTGCCTCAGTCCCTGATCTGTAAAACAAAGGTAATTGTAACTATCTCATGGGATTGTAAAGATTAAATGAGTTAATATACAAGTAAAATGATCAGACACACAGAAAGCATTTAAATAAATGTCAGCTATTATCTTTGTTGTTATCTAATCTTCTCTAAATTAAAACAGCAAAAGTGGCAGTCACTAGTTTTAAAACTTGGAAGAATATAGAAATAATATTATCTGTTTTATGGCTCCTTTGAAACTGAGGGGGCTGCTTGCATACAGTGAACAGAATAAGTAGGCCCAGAGTAATATTAGGCTTTAAGGTCCTCAATGTGCATTTTCCTCTTAGAGACAAATATTCGTGGATGCAATCTAATGTTTGTGAGCCAGAGGAATTAAGTTCTGTTTTTGTACCTACCAGGAACGTCAATGGTGCAAGAGACAAACCAGTAAATTGTAATGTATAATGTAGCTAGAGCTGCTCACAAAGTTAAACGGAAATAGAGGGAGCAAGCATCTAAATCATCCTGGAGGAAAGGCTTTCGTTAGAAGGGGATGCTTAAGACTAATCCTCAAGGACAAATAGTATTTAACCAAACACAGAAGTGGAGAAACAGACCCAGATTCCATGTTTACTAGCTGGATGATTTGAGGAAAGTTACTTCATCTCTCTAAACCTCAATTTCCTATCTATAAAATGGAATGACAGGAGTACTTCTTTTGGAAAGTTATGTGACGATTAAATGAGGTAATATATATAAAGTACTTATAACAGTACCAGGAACATAGTGTGAACCCAAAACCACAATAATATTACTAACACTGATGTATGGGTCACCACGACGCTTTCTCAGAACTGCAAGTATTGCATTAAAAAAAGCTATAGCATAAGGTACACAGAAAAGTGGCCTGAGAGGAAACTAGAGGTTAGTGGAAACAGGATCATAAAACATCTTGTGTACTTACTAAAGATGAGAAACTTATAAAGGATTTTCAGAAAAGAGTTACTTTATCACGTTTCTGTTTTAGAAAGATTACTTTTGCTATATGTGGATGGCTTAGAAAGAAGATAAAATAGAGACAGAGACACCAGCTAGGAAATAGAATTAGCTATAGAATGAGGGGACTCTGACCCAAGATGCACTAAGAAGCTAGAATCATAAAGATTTAGTGATGTATGAGATGTATGTGATGACTGGGTGAGGAGAAGTCTAAGAGGACAGCCAGGTAACTGGAGAGAAAAGCACCTCTCAAAGTGTGGCCTTGGACCCCTGGAAATCTCCCAGATTTTTTCATGGGATCTGCATGGTCAAAACCATTTGTATAATAATACTAAGACTCTCTTGCCCTTTTCACTCTCATGCTTTCAACAGGTATACAACAGTATTTTCCAGCAGCTCCCTGACTTGAAATATCACAATTAATTGAATAAAAAGGCAGATATAAGAATCCATCTGTGATTTATTAACCCCAACCTTAAAGATTTGTAAAAATAAAAAACAGGGCTGGCCCGGTGGCTCAGGTGATTGGAGCGCTGTGCTACTAACGCTAAGGTCGCTGGCCAGTTCGATTCCCACGTGGGCCAGTGAGCTGCACCCTCTACAGCTAAGATTGTGAACAACAGCTCTCCCTGGAGCTGAGCAGCCAGAGGTCGGTATGAGCTGCTGTGTTCTGCTGTGGGCTACCGTGTGCTGCCAGGAGCGGCCAGTGGCCAGCGTGAGTGGCCGGCAGCCAGCGAGAGCTGTTGTGAGTGGCCTACCTACGACTGGTGACCGACTGCCTCAGCCGGGGGGAAGGGGGGGAGCACAAGGCTCATAATACCACCATGGGCCAGGGAGCTGTGTCCTACACAACTAGATTGAAAACAATGTCTTGCCCCAGAGTGGGGGGCGGGCGGAAGGGGAAAAAAGTAAAATAAAAATAGAAAAACAGTGACATGTCTCACAAACTTTTGTTGTTTTAGAAAACTTTTTCATAAATAAAATTGCTTTTATTTAACATGTAATGGATTTATCACCATTTTTAAGTGAATTAATATTTTTAAAATTTTTTCAATTTTAATTTCTGATGCATTAATATTGATAGGTGTAACCCACATAAATAAAAGCTCTTTTAGAGGCCTCAATAATTTTTAAGAGTATAAAGAGATTCTGATACCAAAAAGTTTGTGAGAACAACTGGGTTGAGTATTTCCATCACTGAGACAGGAATACTGAAGAATAAACCAGTTTGGAAAGAAAGATGATTAAGTTCTGTTAAAGCATGGCGCACTCGTATGTGATGTACACCTGGGCTGGCAAAATCAAAGTGCCCAATAGGTAGTTACATCAGTGAAACTAGGCATCGAGACCACCAAACTGACAAAAATTGAAAGCTTGGATTTTCAAGGGAACAGTGGCAGATTAGCAGCAGAAAAGGATAGAGAGGTGAGGAGAAGCCTCAGGACATACCAGTATTTAAGGAATAAAGAAGAGGAGGAAGACGTCATATAGAGGAAAAGTTATAAATATTATAAATAAAAACAAAAACTAAAAGAGCACACCACTAGCTATAAATTAAAAGAGAGAAAAAGCTGGTCAGGGCTTTGAAGAAAAAACAAAGAACGAATCCACCATTGGTAATGGCAGGGAAAAAATAGAATGGTTAAATGAAATACAGCGTTAACTCATTTTAGCCAAGTGTTTCAATCTCTTCTCACATACTTTTTCCTTATCAGAGTCACTCATAATGATACAATGGTTTCAGGTTCATCTTCTTTGCCTTCCTTCTTCACCCTCTGAAGGGAATGCAAACAAGTAAGAAAATGACAAAAGATAGAGATGGAAAGAAAAGGAAAGATCCTGGATGAAATATACGAAGGGAGCTGACTGAAGCAGTAACTTCATGAAGAGGCATCCATCCATCCATCCAAAGAATACTGAGCAACCACTCTGTGCAAGACGGCATGACAGGCACTGCGAGAATCAGTGGACTAATGTACCAAGTATACCCTTGGTTCATCAGCAGAAGCGATAGACTAGAAATAGAAATGAAAATTTCCTGATAAGACTAGCACAAGCAGAGGAAGCAGCTCTATTCCAAACGTGGCTCTAGCAGATTCCCAGAGATCAGTCATCTAATTATTGAAATGTGCCCGAATTCCACAAAATGACTCCAGAAAATATTTTCTTCAAGTGGTCAATAACTACGTAGTCCTATGACAACATAATAGCTCTCTGAGTTTTTAAATAGATTAAGTGCAACTTTGAAATGCAGAGATAAGAAATCTTTAAGAAACCCTAGTATATATTTAAAATCATCATAAACTCTGACATAAGCTCTACAACTAGTAATAGAGTTCAAAGGAGAATTACCTAGCTAGTGCACTTAGGCTGGACAGGCTGCTTTAATTGGTCAACTGTACCCTTTAAATATAGAAAAATGTGATTTTATAAATATGGCCATTCTTTCAAGAAAAGGAACAAGGATATATTATCACACACAAACTGTCACTAAAATCTTTTCATATCATTTTGTGCTAGTAGATGACCTATTTCTAGTTCTAAGCCTGTATCTGATTTGCAAACTTCTGGAAGGAGGTAGGCTTCAACGGACACTGAGTAACATCAGAAGCATTTTTTTGAAGCATTTATATTCAGCCTCCATTCCCCTCACTCCCCTTTTTAAGAACTTCATAAAGGAAGGAATTATTGGACAGAAGTTAGTAACAATGAGTGTTCCTAATTTATTAAAAACTTTGGGGGAGGGGGGGTTTACTTCTCATTTATATGGAGTAACAGGGATCACATATACTTTCCTGGTACAAACAACTAAAGAACAGACAAAATGTATGAAACAATGGTTTTTAAGACATTGGAAATCATGCAATGAAGGACAGTGATTCCTGAGATGGAAAACAAATAAGGAAAGCCCTATGATTACCCACGCTTAATACCTAGAGAGAGTTTCCAAGTAATGTCAAAAGGAACGGGGATTCAAGAGAAAACCCAGACAAAGGCCAAGATGCAACCTGAGTGGAGAACACAGGAATTTGAGTCTAAGAAGGCAAAGGAGCCTAGTGTTCACAAGAGTAAGCCACAGATTGGAGAAAATATTTGCAAACCATTTATCCAACAAAGGACTTATACCTAGAATATATAAAGAACTCTGAAAACTCAACAGTAAAGAAACAATCCCATTAGAAAATGGGCAAAAGACATGAACAGACATATTCAAAATCATTAGCCATTAGGGAAATGCAAATTAAAACCACAATGACTTACCACTACACATCTATCATAACGGCTAAAATAAAATACACTGACCGTACCAAATGTTGATATGGATGCAGAAAAACTGGATCACTCATGCATAGCTGGTGGGAATGTAAAATGGTACAGTCACTCTGGAAGACAGTTTGGCAGGTTCTTATAAAATAAAATGTGCAATTATCATACCACCCAGCAATTTTACTCTTGGACATTTATCCCAGACAAATAAAAACTTAAGTTTACAAAAGAAACAATAATGTTCATAGAAGCTTTATTCATAATACCCAAAGATTGGAACCAACACAGAAATCCCTCAATAAGTAAGTGCTTAATCAAGCTTTGGCTAGCCACACCATGGACTGCTACTGAGCCACAAAGTGATACAAACTGCTGACACATGCAGTGACTTGAATGGATCTCAAGGGAATTATGCTGAGTGAGAGAAAAAGGTCAATCTCAACAGATTATATCCTGTATGATTCAATTTAAGCAATATTATGAAATGACAATATTATAGAAATGAAGAACCAATTAGTGGTTGCCTGGGTTGGTTACAGGTTTATGAACGGGTTGGAGGAAGGTGAGTGTGGTTATAAAAGAGCAACAGGAAGGATTCTTGTGGGAATGGAAATGTTCTGTATCTTGATGGTAGTTGTAGACACACAAATTCACACATTATGAAATTCCATATAGGAGTGCATGTGAAACTGGTCAAATCTGAATAAACTCTGTAGATTGTACCAATATCAATTTCCTAGTTTTGAAATAGTACTATAGTTATACAGGCTGCTCCATTGAGAGAAACTGGATGAAAGCCACATGGCTTTACACTTTTCTTGCAAGTTCCTGTAAATTCCACTTATTTCACAATGAAAAGTTTAAATAAATGACTGAGAAGTTATACAGGTTATAGAATTAGTGAAGAAGGAATACATATATGCAAAAATCTAAAGGAAAAAGTAAGCATGGTA
The DNA here is from genome assembly GCF_964194185.1 of Rhinolophus hipposideros. Lineage (NCBI taxonomy): Eukaryota > Metazoa > Chordata > Mammalia > Chiroptera > Rhinolophidae > Rhinolophus > Rhinolophus hipposideros. The sequence goes on from NC_138055.1 coordinate 56,815,074, forward strand.
GGTAGAATAAGTTAAAAAAAATCTCTCAAATGTTAGAGATAAAAATACACTATATAAGACTAACAGCAGATTAGAAATTCCAACAGAACAAATCAGGGAGAAAAATCTGGAGGTCACAGCAATAGAAACTAACCAAAATAAAAAAGAAATTAAAAAAAAATACCACAAAATAAAATGAACAAAAATTTACCCCACTAAACTGTGGGATAAATTCAAATAGCCTAATATATGTGTAAGTGGTACTTCCAAAGAAGAGAGGGGAAAATATGTAAAAAATAATAACAATGTTTCCAAATTGGAATAAAACTAGAAATACACATATTCAAGAAGCTCAAAGAACGAAACTAAGACACTCACCAGATTACCTAAAAGCAGTAATAGAAAGTAAACCTAAAAGCAGCCAGAGAAAAAAGACATATCATATATACAAGAACAAAAATGACAACAGAATTCTCACTGGAAACTACTTAAGTCAAAAGACAATGGAGTAACATCTTAAAAGACTGAAAGAAAAAAACTGTCAACCAAGAATTCTATACTCACAGAAAACGTCTTTAAAAACATGAAGGTGACTTTTTCAGACATAAAAAAGCTGAAAGAATTAATCACCAGCTGACCTGTACTAGTCCTTCAAGCTGAATGATATGATAACAAATGGAATTACGGATCTACACAAAGGAATGAAGAGCACCAGAAATCATAACAATGATGTGGGTAAATATAAAACCTTTTTATTGATCATTATTTAATATATATATTTTAATCATCAACTATTCAAAGCAAGAATAATTTAAAATATATTATACAATTTATATACAAGTAAAATGTATGACCAGAATAGGGCAATGACCAGGAAGGAAGGAACAGAAATATACTATTACAAAGTTCTTATACGATACATGAAGCAGTATATATAACATTACCTCAAAGTAGAATGTGTGGCCTGTTACAGGAAAAATGGCAATCAATAGAAACTAACTTGGAATCCCAGGCACTGGACTTATTAGATAGACTTTAAATCAGCCATTTTAAATAAGATCAAAACAAGAAAAGGAAACCATGACTAAAGAATTAAAGGAGAAGTTTGAAAACAAATGTCTCACACACACAAAAAAATATGTATGTGTGTGTGTGTGTATTAATAGAAAAATAAAAATCATAGTAAGTGACCAAATAGAAATTTTGGACTTGGGAAGTATAATAAAGGAAATGAAAAATATCACTAGAGGGGTTTGACACAAGATCTGAACAGGCAGAAGAAAGAATCAACAAACTTTAAGCTAAGTCAATTAAGATGATCCAGTCTAAGAACAGAAAGAAAAAATAAAAAGGATCAAAAACCCAGAGAACGGGCCAGCCCGGTGGCTCAGGTGAATGGAGCACCGTGCTCCTAATGCAGAGGTTGCCAGTTTGATTCCCACATGGACCAGTGAGCTGAGCCCTCTTACAGCTAAGATTGTGAACAACGGCTTTCCCTGGAGCTGGGCTGCAGTGAGCAGCCGGAGGTCAGTGTGAGCTGCCGCGGGCTGCTGTGTGCTGCCGTGGGCTACCATGTGCTGCCAGGAGCAGCCGGTGGCCAGCGTGCGTGGCCGGAGCCAGAGAGAGCTGCCGTGAGTGCCTGACCAATGACTGGCAACCAACTGCCTCAGCTGGGGGGAGCCCAAGGCTCATAATACCAGCATGGACCAGGGAGCTGTCCTACACAACTGGACTGAGAAACAACGGCTTGAATCGAAGTGTGGCGGGGAGGTGGAAAAAGGGGGGGGAAATAAATCAATAAATCAGGTTGCTTATTTTTTAAAAAAAGAAAGAAAAACACATCTGACATTTAAAAAAAGAAAAAACCCAGAGAACTGTAGGACACCATCAAGCATATCAATAAATTCCTACTGGGAGTCCCAGGAGCGGAGAGAAAGAGGAATAATATTTAATGAAATAATGGCCAAAAATTTCTCCAATTTGATTAAAAACACTAAACCTGCAAATCCAAGAAGCTCCTCAGAAACCATGGACCCAGAAGGCAATAGAAAGATATATCCAAAGAGCTGAAAAGAACTGTCAACCAAGAATTCCATATCCAGCAAAAGTATCTTTTAAAAACAGAGGAGAAATTAAGACATTCCTACATAAAAATGAGAGTGTACAAGAAACGCTAAAGACGGGCCAGCCTGGTGGCTCAGGTGGTTGGAGTGCCCTGCTCTTAACGCCAAGGTCGCCGGTTCAATTCCCACATGGGCCAGTGAGCTGTGCCCTCTATAGCTAAGATCGTGAACAACGGCTCTCCCCTGGAGCTGGCCTGCCATGAGCAGCTGGAGGCCAGTGTGTGCCACCGTGGGCTGCCGAGTGCTGCCAGGAGAGGCCTGTGGCCAGCATGAGTGGCCGGCACCGGCAAGAACTGCCATGAGCAACTCACCGACTGGCAACCAACTGCCTCAGCCAGGGGGAGCACAAGACTCACCATACCAGCCAGGGAGCTGTGTCCTACACAACTAGACTGAGTAACAAAGGCTTGGACCAGAGTGGAGGGGAGCAGGCAGAAGAAGCAGGGGGGAAAAAAGAAACGCTAAAGAAAGTCACTCAGGCTGAAATAAAAGGACACTAAGCAGTAATTAAAATGCAAATGAAGAAAGAAAAAGTACTGGTAAAGAAAACTACATAGGTAAATGTAAAAGAGTATAAATGTATTTTTTGTTTGTAACTTTTTTCTACCTGATTTAAAAGACAACTGCATAAAGCTATAACTATAAATCTGTATTAGTGGGCACACAATGTGTAAAGACATAATTTGTATGATAATAATAGCATAGCACAAAGAGGGGAGGGAACAGAGATATGCAGGCACAAAGTCTTGTATACTAGTATATACTACTATAACTGAATTTTGTATACTATTATAATTGAGTTGGTATTAGTTGAACTACATTATTACAAAATAAGATGTTAATTGTAACTCCTAGGGCAATCACTAAGGAAATAACATCATAAAGAGGATCCACAAAAGCCCATAAGTAACACCATATTTAATGGTGAAAGACTGAGTACCTTTACTCTAAGATTAGTAACAAGATAGGGATATCCACTTTTGCCACTTCTACTCAACACTGCACTGGAGTTTCTAGCTAGAGCATAAGGCAATAAAAAGAAAAAAAGGCACCCAAATTCAAAAAGAAGAAGTAAAACTATCTCTGTTTGCAGATGACATGATCTTGTATTGAAAAATCCTAAGGAATCCACTAAAAATTAATAAATTCAGCAAAGTTGCAAGATACAAGGTACAAAAATGTACAAAAATCTATTGTATTTCTACACAAAAGCAATGAACAATCCAAATATGAAATTAAGAAAAAAAATCAATTTACAACAGTAACTGAAATAAAATACTTAGGTATAAATTTAACAAAAGAATTGTAACAGGGAAAAAAAAAAAAGAATTGTAACAGGGTAGGGTAAAAAAGTGTAAGACTTGTATATTGAAAATCACAAACTATTACTGACAAAAATTAAAGAAGATCTAAATAAAGGGAAAGATATCCCACGTTCATTTCATGTGTTGGAATCTCAGCTAGCTTTTATCAAAATCCCAGCTAGCTTTTTTGCAGAAAAATTTACAGACTGATCCTACAATTCACATGGAAACGCAAGGAACCTAGAATAAACAACATAAACAAAATCGGAGAACTCACATTTTCTGATTTCAACTTATTACACAAAGCTAAAGTAATCAAAACAATGTTGTAATGGAACAGAATTTATTGCCCAGAAATAAACCCTTACATTTATGCTCCACTGATTTTTGACACGGATGCCAAGACAATCAAACAGGCCAAGGACAGTCTTTTCAACAAATGGTGCTGGGATAAGTGGATATCCACACCTAAAAGAATAAAGTTGGAACCATACTTCATACCATACACAAAAATTAACTCAAAATAAATCACAGACCTAAATGTAAGAAACTAAAACTAGAAAATCCTTAAAAAAATACAACTTTGAAATAAACCTCTATGATTCTGGGTTAGGCAAAACCTTCTTAGACACAACACTAAAAGCATAACCAACAACAGAAAATATAGATAGGTGGACTTTAACAAATTTAAAACTTTTGTCTGTAAACAATACCATCAAGAAAGTGAAAAGACAACTCACAAAATGGGAAAAAATACTTGCGAATAATATATTAGATAAGGAACTTGTACCCAGAATAAAGAACTTGTACAAGTCAGTAACAAAAAGACGAGTTACCTAATTTTTAAAAGGCAAAGGATTTAAATATACATTTCTCAAAAAAAGATACACAAGTGGCCAACAAATCCATGAAAAGATGCTCAACATCATTACTCATCAGGGAAATGTACATCAAAACCATGAAATACTACTTACACCCACTAGGATGGCTAGAACAAAAAGACAGACAAGATGTTTTGTGAGGACAAATTGGAATCCTCATACAGGGCTAGTGAAACACTGCAGCCACTTTGGAAGCAGTTTGCCAGTTCTTCAAAAAGATAAACATCAAGTTACCATATGATCCAGCGATTACACTCGCAGGTATATACCCAAGAGAAATGAAAACATATGTCTACACAAAAACCTGTAGATAAATGTTCATAGAAGCATTATTCATAGTACCCAAAAAGTGGAAACAATCCAAATGTCCACCAACTGATGAAGGGATAAACAGAACGTGACATATCCACACAATGGATTATTCACCTTTAAAAAGGAACAAAATACTGATACATGCTACAACTTGAATGAACCTCGAAAACATTATACTAAAATGAAAGAAGCCAGACACAAAAGGACACATATTGTCTGATTCCTTTTATATGATATATCCAGACCGGGCAAATACATAGACACAGAAAGCAGATTGTAGGTTACTAGGAGGAGGAGGGAATGAGGAGTGATTACTTAATAGGGTGGTTTATGGAATGATAAAAAGTTTTAAAACTAGAGAGCCAGTGTTTGCTCAACTTTGTAGATATACTAAATACCACTGAATCATGGACTTGAAAATTGTTAATTGTATGTTATATGAATTTCATCTTAATTTAAAAAAAATAAAATTCACTTGGAGGAAAAAAGTGTATGTCCACACAAAGATCTGCACACAAATATTCATAGCATAGCTTTATTAAGAATTGTGGAAAACTGAAAATAACCCAAATGTGCATCACAAACGTACCACAAGTGAATGGGTAAACAAAATGTGTTACAGCTATATAACGGATTGCTACTCAGCAATAAAAAGAAATGAACTACTGATACATGCAACAACAGAGATAAATCTCAAAATAAACTTATGCTAATTAAAAAATCCAAACTAAAATAAATAAATGTGAGAGTATATACTTTACAATTCCATTTATGTAAAATTCTAGACAATGGAAACTATGCTATAGTAACAGAAAGTTGATCAGTGGTTGCCTGAAGACCATAGAGGTTAAGGGAAGGATTACAAATGGGGATAAGGAAACTTGGGGTGATGAACATGTTTATTATCTTGGTTGTGGTGATAGTTTCATGGGTGAACACTTATGTCAAAACTTAAATTGTATACTTTTAATATGTACAGTTTACTGTCTATCAGTTATACCTCAATTAAGCTTTTTTTTTTTTAAGATGGGGAAAGAAGAAATAGGTCAATGTACTATGTTAGCCACTCAGTAACTGGTAAGGTAATAATAAAAGCAGTTTTACTTTTCCTTGTTGTAGAGACAACACTTGGCAAAATTAAACATGGAAAACCACTCCAAGTTTAGCATATAAATTTGAATTTTTTAAACTTAAAAATCCTTCCATTAACCTACATTATAATTTCAGAGATGATTAATCTTCATTTTTGACTGATCTTCAGTTGACAGTGCTAGAACCCTCCCTGTTCTGACAAGTACTATAATCAATGAGATCTGTAAATAAGCATTTAGATACACCAAGAAAGCTCCTACAAGAAACTCTAATAAGGTTCCTTAAAGCTAAAAGGACCTGCAACAGCATCTCAAGTGTAACAGAATCAACCAAAAAGACTCTTACTATCTATATTAATCACCTCTTAAGAATTCCCCAGTTATAGCAGTCACTAGGGAAAATGGAAAACAGTTTGGACGTTCCTCAAAAAATTAAATATATTGGGCTGGCCCGGTGGCTCAGGCGGTAAGAAGTCCATGCTCCTAACTCCGAAGGCTGCCGGTTCGATTCCCACATGGGTCCGTGGGCTCTCAACCACAAGGTTGCCAGTTCAATTCCTCAAGTCCTGCAAGGGATGGTGGGCTCCGCCCCCTGCAAGACTGAACAGGGCACCTTGAGCTGAGCTGCTGCTGAGCTCCCGGATGGCTCAGTTGGTTGGAGCGCATCCTCTCAACCACAAGGTTGCTGATTCGACTCCCCCAAGGGATGGTGGGCTGCGCCCCCTACAACTAGCAACGGCAACTTGACCTGGAGCTGAGCTGCGCCCTCCACAACTAAGACTGAAAGGACAACAACTTGACTTGGAAAAAAGGCCTGGAAGTACACACTGTTCCCCAATAAAGTCCTGTTCCCCTTCCCAAATAAAATCTTTTAAAAAAATAAATTAATTAAATATAGAATAACCTCATGATCCAGCAATTCCACTTCTGGGTATTTACCCGAAGAAATCCAAAACACTAATTCGAAAAGATACATGCACCCCTATGTTCACTGCAATGTTATTATAATAGTCAAGATATGGAAGCAACCTAAGTGCCCATCAATAGATGACTGGCTAAAAAAGATGTGATACATAAATACACACTGGACTATTACTCGGCCATAAAAAAGAATGACATTTGCGACAACATGGGTGGACCTACAGGGTATTATGTTAAGTGAAATAAGTCAGATTGAGAAAGACAAATACCATGTGATCTCACTTATATGTGGAATCTAAAGAACAAAGTAAATGAACGAAACAGACTCATAGATACAGAGAACAAGCTGATGGTTGCCAGAGAAGGGGGGTTGGAGAACTGGGTGAAAAAGGTGAAGATAGGTCATGTCTCTTAATTTGCAAATGAGCCATTTTCTGCCTTTTGATTAGAGCTTATTTCTGGGTTAAATTACATTGCAACAAATCGTATTACAATGAAAATCTCCCTTCAGAACCAGAAACACTTTTTTTTCCTTTAAGGAGAGGGCTTTACAAAGATAATGCATAGCCTGAGATGTTGGTAGTTACAGATATTTACCTTTTGTAGATAATCACTCAAATAAATTTAAATTATTTCAAAATATTTTATCTACTTTCTAAAAACTTAGAAAAGCTTTACAAAGTTAAAACCATAAGCTGGATTTTTCTTTACCATGTTTTAAAGGCAAACAAAAAGTATGATGCATTCACTGGAGGGAAAAAGGTATGGAAACTCGGTGAAGTTCAGTCAATCAAAACCACTTTACATTCATGATATTTATACCAGGTAAAGAATGA
>NC_138055.1:56822720-56905506 GCF_964194185.1 Rhinolophus hipposideros
ATGGTGTAAAATAGTGCTCCAGTTTCACTCTGACATGTGGCTGTCCAGTTTTCCCAAGACCATATATTGAAGAGACTATCCTTTCCCCATTGTATATTCTTGGTTCCTTTGTTGTAAATTAATTGGCCATATATGCATGGGTTTATTCTGGGCTCTCTATTCTGTTCCATTAATCTGTGTCTGTTTTTATGCTAATACCACACTGTTTTGATTACTAAAGCTTTGTAATGTTGTTTAGAATCAAAAAGTGTGATGCCTCCAGTTTTGTTCTTTTTCAAGATTGTTTTAGCTATTCAGAGTCTCTTGTACAATCCACACAAATTTTAGGATTGTTTATTCTATCTCTGAAAAATGCCACTGGAATTTTGATAAGGATTGCACTGAACCTATAGATTGCTTTGGGTACCGTAGACATTTTAACAATATTAATTCTTCCAATCCATGATCATGGAATATCTTTCCATTTACGTGCCTTCAATTTCTTTCCTCAATGTCTTAGTTTTGAGCGTATAGGTCTTTCACCTCCTTGGTTAAATTTATTTCTAGGTATTTTACTCTTTTTGATGAAATTGTAAATGGGATGGTTTTCTTAATTTCTCTTTCCAGTAGTTCATTATTAGTGTATAGAAACACAGCTCATTTTTGTATATTACTTTTGTATCCTCCAACTTTACTGAATTTATTCATTAGTTCTAACAAATTTTTGGTGGAGTGTTTAGGGTCTTCTATGTATATCACGTCACCTGTAGTTAGTGACAGTTTCTTCCTTTCCAATTACGATAACTTCTTTTTCTTGCCTAATTGCTCCAGCTAGGACTTCCAATACTACACTGAATAAGTGGTGAGGAAACGCTTTCAGCTTTTCACCACTATGTTAGCTGCAAGCTTATAATATATGGCCTTTATTATGTTGAGGTACATTCCCTCTATACCCACTCTGTTGAGTGTTTTTATCATAAGTGAATATTGAATTTTGTCAAATACTTTTTCTGCATCTATTGAGATGATCATGATTTTTATCCTTCATTTTGTCAATGTGGTGTATCACATTAATTGATTTGCAAATGTTGAAACATTCTTGCACCTCTGAAATAAATTCTGCTGGATTATGGTGTATGATCCTTTCAATGTGTTATTGAATTTGGTTTGCTAATATTTTGTTGAGGATTTCTGTATCTATGTTCATGAGGGACACAGGCCTGCAATTTTCCTGTAGTATCCTTGTTGATTTTGGTATCAGGGTTATGCTGGACTCATAAAGTGAGTTTGGAAGTGCTTCCCCCTCTTCTATTTTTTGGAAGAGTTTGGGGGAAAAGGAGGTATTAACTCTTCTTTAAATGTTTGGTAGAATTCACCAGTGAAGCCATCAGATCCTGAACTTTTGAGAGTTTTTGATTATTGATTCAATCTCTTTACTAATGATGGATCTGTTCAGATTTTCCATTTCTTCATGATTCAGTCTTGGTAGGCTGTATATTTCCAGGAATTTATGCATTTCTTCTAGGTTGTCCTATTTGTTGGTGTATAATTGTTCACAGCACTGTCTTGTGATCCTTTGTTTTTCCTATGGTACCAGTGATGTCTCCTCTTTCATTTCTGATTTTGAGTCCTCTCTCTTTTGTTCTTGGTGAGTCTAACAAAAGGTTTATCTATTTTATCTTTTTTAAAAACCAGCTTACTTTCATTGATCTTTTCTACTGTCTTTTAGTCTCCATTTATTTCTGCTGGTATTTGTTATTTTCATCCTTCTACTAACTTTCGGTTTTGTTCATCTTTTCTAGTTCCTTGAGATTAAAGTTAGGTTGAGATCTTTCTTGTTTCTTAATGTAGGCTTTATCACTATGAACTTTCCGTTTAGAACTGTTTTTGCTGCATCCAATACATTTTCTATTTTATGTATTGTTTCCATTTTCATTTGTCTCTGGAATTTAGTTTTCTTCTGATTTCTTCTTTGACCCACTGATTGTTCAGTAGTATGTTATTTAATCTCCACATATTTGTAAATTTGCCAGTTTCCTAACTCCTGTCAGCCCTTCAAGATTCAGCTGGAGCATCACTCCCTAAAAGAGCCTTTCCAGATCTCCACTGTGCTTCTAAAGCACTTTGTGCATTCCTTCAGCTCAGTATTTATCAGGCTGTAGTATCAGATTGATCTGTGTAAGCTCTTTGAGGGTAAGAATTACGTCTCATTCTTTTACACCCCCAGCATCTATATTGTAGCTATTCATAGGCTGGTTGAATTAATTAATCCCTTGAGATTAAATTCAGACTTCACCTCCTTTGAAAAAATGACTCTGATTCTATCATTTAGAGTTAACCTTCCCTTCTTCTTGCTCTCACATTACTTTTTATCGCCATCTTGTAACACTTATGACCTTGTAATTTATTTAGTCTTTTGTAATCTATAAGAAAACACAAGCCCCTTGAGAACAGGAACAATGTCCCATTTATCTTGGTATCTTTAGCATTTAACAATGTCTAACAAATAATGGACATCTATTAAACGTTCAAGGAAAGGAATGAGTTGCTCTTTTTATAAATTTTCTTGATGTTAGGTATTATTTAGGAAATAATTCCACAAACCTGAAGATCTCTCTATTATAAAAAGATCTCTCTATTATAAAAATAGAGAAGGACCAGAAACTAAGAGAAGACCTTCTAACAGAGAACTGCCCTGGGAAAAAAACATATAGGTAATGTTTTTTCTAACACAGACTAAAAATAAACCGACAGTTTCTCTTATTTCTAAGCTAATACAATAGGATAGGCTCACAATGCACCAAAGCAATCAGATAACAGGATTGCATCTGTGTTAGGTGAGAAAAGCAAAATTGGTAAAATGAAACAGTGGCAAGTGAATGCCTGTAGTTCTTAACTGAAAATCTGTAATCTTTCCAGGGGGCCTCATGTGACAGATTGTATGTATACATAGGTAAGGTTCAATCTGTATCCTCTACTGTGGGCACTGAGCAAAACACAAGTCAACAATAAATAAGAGCATAGAATAGAGAAACAGAAGAGATTCTCAAGGCCTAGAAAACATTACAGATCTGACTGGATCCTATGGCTGAAACCAGCCAATCTACTAAATTGAAAAGACAATTGTCATTTCCCAACCTATAAGAAACCAAGAGACAGAAAAAGTTATGAAAGCAATGTTAATTCCAAAGAATAAAAAGAAGAAAAATAAAATAGAGCACAAAGAAGAAAAGCACCACTTTTCTTCTTTGAAGATTGAAGCTAGCCTAAGAATCCATTAAGTTCAATCTCAAGTCTTTACATTTTAAATTAATAGATGTATCAAAAAGTATTACTGTACTTAATCTTAAGAGATAGAAAACAGTTGGTAACCACAAAATGGCCTCAGGGTTTTTGAAAAATAATTTGGGGAACGTAATCAATAATGTTGTAAAGATTTTGTAGGGTATCTGATGGACACGTGTCCCATTTGGGAGACCACCTCAGGGAAGATGTAGATGCTTGATCAATGTACTGTACACCTGAAGCTAAACAATAATGAATGTCAACTATAATTTTATATATATAATGTGATGGCTCAGTGCGATGTCGGAGGGATAGTGGATGGGGGGATGAAGGTAGGGGGGTCCACAGTGTGAGGGATATAAATGATGAACGTCTAAGTATTACCTTGTCTTGTGCACCTGAAACTAATAAATAAAAAAAAGAGAGAGAGATCCAAAAGGCAGTTTTCTTCTAGGCTAAAAGAAAACAGACCATCAACTCCGTTTTACATATAAAGACACTGATTTAGCAGAGTTAATGATGGTTAAGCAAAGCCTCAAAGAACTTCAAACAGGGTTAAAAATCCAAAGATTTAAGCACTGGCTCTGATTTTACTCACTCACAAAGCCTACACAGAAACCAAATAGGTTTGTATTCTTTCAATAGTCCTCCTATCTTACTGGTCAAATAACTTAATTTTTCAGCCATCATAGTCATTTGGTTCAAAAACAAGAAAAAGAAATATTTCTGCACTATCATATAAGGAAAATACTCCAAATGCAAACCCTCTTGGTCTTCCCCTTTCTTCATAGTCAAAAATACTGCCAGGATGCAGAATAAAGCACAGGAAAATAAATTTTAAACCAAATAACCCTGAAACAAATATAAGGAGAATCGGAAAGAGGAATAATATAAGGCTGAAGATACCTCGATAACAGCAAAGGTAAAACTTTGATGGTACAGGCAGCAAGGGCAAACACTTAGTTCAGCGGTTCAGTTATTGGCCTTAGTATAGCTCTGGCCTAAATCAAGACTTGAACAATGATCTTTCTTCGATATGGTGTTAGCTAGGAGGGGAAAAACAACTGGCAAAATCACAATCTAGAACATACCGGGGTACCAAAAAAATGTATACAAGTGGACGCCTTGGTCAACTATGCTCAAGCAGTAGTTTGCAGTAATCAGAAGTGTCTGGACGCTGATGGTCACCACTTTGATCACCTCTTGTAATTGCAGAAGTCAAACATGACTTTGTATTCATCTTCTGTTATCGGTATATATTGAGTACTACAATTTTAATACTGTTTTCCTTTCTTAAAATGTGTATACATTTTTTTGGCACCCTCTGTATACCTCTAGAACATAGCCTCATGTCATCTAGTTTCTTTCTTTCCTACTCTTTTCCTTATAGCTAGTAGAGGAGTAAAACGAAAATCACATGCTCTAGAGAGCTCTTCTGGCACAGGAAGAGATCACGATCCTAGCGAATTTCATTTCAGAGTGAACAGAAACTCAGAATGAAATGTACAGAGGGAAATACAGTAAGGTATAGACAGAGAGGAAGACACCTTTGTGGAAACTGGTTCAAAAGAGGCAGACAAAGTAAGCGGTTTGGGAGACCCTGAAAGGGTTCCAGAACATGGTCCTCAAACCACTGAGCATTCTTGCTTTTGTTGTTTTGGGGTGGACAGGCATCCAGGGGAGACAATGGTGTATCCTGAAGGCAAGTTGAAATAGGGAGAGTAAACGAAAAAGTAATGAATCTGTAGCTGAAGCCTAACCCTAAAAGCAAAGGGAAAACAGCAAAATATAAGGCAGGTGAGGTAAAACAACAAGATAGCTTAAAAAAAAAAAGCCTAGCCTTTGTACTGGGAGCAAAAAGAAGACATTAAAAGGTTTTAAGCAGGAGAAAATAACAGATTTCGTTTTCTTTGGCTAACGGGTACAGAACTAGAAGCAAGACTAGGGCAGGAAGGCTAGTTAAAAGCCATTACAGTTCTCCAGAGAGATGATAGTTTCCAGAACTAAAGAAGTAGCAATGCTGATGGAGAAAAATAGAAAGATGCAAGAGAGATTTAGCAGATAAGAGTCTACATAACTTTATGATTATTGATGTTAAAAAGTAAGAAGGACTCAAGTATGACATCCACGTTTCTGGCTTATGCAATTAGGTGGTATCATTAACAGAAAAAAGAACTCAGAAAGACATATTTCCATGGAAAAATTATTTTTGCTTTGGTTATGCTGCATTTGAGGTGCTGTATGACAGTCAAATGGAAACATTTAAGAGACCACTGAATAAACAAGCCTAGAGCTAAGGCAAGAGATGAGAACTAGAGACAGAGACTGACAAATTGTCAGCTTATACATAGTAATAGATGCTAAGTGAAGCCATCAGGGTGGCTGAGACTAACAGACTGTGCAGAGCAATGTTTTTCAAATCATCCAAGACAACTCACCAGAGGTATCAGAAACACCTTGAATGTTTGTTAAAATACAAATTCCTGGGCTCCATCCCAAGGCTACTAAATCAAAATCTCTGGGAATAAGACCCAAAATCCCACATTTCATTCATTCACTCAATAAATGTGTGCTGAGTGACTATTTAGGCACTAAGAATATAGCAGTTATAAAATACGTAAAGTCCCTGTTTTCACAGGGTTTAAGTTCTAGGTGTGAGCCAGACTACAGATAAGAAAACCAACAAGATAACTTACGACAGTGGCAGGTGCTACGGAGGTAACGAAACAGAGGACTGTGCTGAAGCACAAAGGGGAGGTTAACTATTTTGGATGCGATGGTCAGGGAAGGTCTATGGAGGAATCGTCTGAGCTGTGACTTGAATAATAAGAAAAGGTTAAGTCAGGTGAAGATCTGGGAGAACAGCATTTCAGGCAAAATGGACTATAAGCGCAAGAAAACAACCGCTATGGCTAGGGCATAGTTAAGATTAGGGAAGTGTGGTACAAGGTAGGTCAGAGAGTCTGGCAGGGGCCAGATCTTAAAGGCTTTCATAAGCCACATTCTTAAATTCTCCAAGAGATGCTTATGCTGTTAAGGTTTAAGAATCAGCGGTAGACAGGGAAAATACCATAGAAACCTTAAGGAAAACACACACATTTAAGGGATGAGCAGGAGAAAAGAGACAGGAATACAAGTGGAAAAGAAGTCATGCCACTGAAACATTTCAAGAAAAAGGATCAACAGTGACAAATGCTGCAGAGAAACCAAACAAGGATGAAAAGTGGTCCATTAGACCTAACAACAATGTCCACCATGTTCTTTCAATTGATTTTGATGACTGTTGGCCGCTGCCTCCACCAATAGCATTAGAAACACTAAGTGACCACTTAGTCACTTAGGTATACATTTACCTGCTACCCATCAATACCACACTGTTTCCTGGAAGTTAGCAGGTGGTTACCATCCTAAGTTTTCTTCTCTTTTATCACAGAATCACAAAGCTAGGTTAAGGAGAAAGAACAATATATGAGTATAGAGAGAAAATGTATTTCAAATATATCTATTATTAAGTCTGGATTGTCACTGCCTTGATTACTTTCCTCCTAATTGTTATGAAGCTTACAGAAATTAACTTTCACAAGTCTGAACCACCCTTCTCCAAGGGATGAAGAACTATCTGGTGCCCATAATGCTACTCACATGCCAAAACCATGCATAAATTCTTGTAATTGACATGTGCAACAAAAACACTGCCCCCACAAAAAATATGAACTGCATATTTAGAAAATCTGGTATTTTAATATAAATATTGGCATCATTTTAAGGTCCAATGAGCTTTTAGGAAAAAGAAAAGTACTTAGCAATTATGAAATATGGTTTTGATCATTATTTATAGTAAACACTGCAGCACAAATGTTATCACCATGAAATATACCAAAAGCATCCACATAAGGAAGATAATGGGCCAAGTGGCAGAGGAAACTAGTTAATGAAATTAAAACTGTCTATTCTCTACATTAGGCAATAATTGCACAGAAAATAGTGGGAGCAAAAATAACTCCAAGAGATCAAGATGGAACTTGACTAGCCTGTAGACCAGTTTTTCTCTTTCCTTTCTCACTACAGGCTAATAACCAAAAAAAGGCAACGAGAAATAAACTCAGTTCTCTTAAACCCTGCTGATTACCTTTACACTTCTAGCTCTATAGGATAAGGACTTAAGTTGAGATCTTTTGGGAGCTCAGAAAAATTATATGGGTACAAAATTAGTTTTTACTTGCTTGCAAAAGATTTGGAAGTCTTCGATGTGTAAAAAAAACAAAAAACAAAAAAACAACAACTGTAAAACATACTATTAATGCCTATAGGGAAATGAAATAATCGGAACATTGATCTTAGTTAGGGAAGAGACCTAATGAGAGTATTTAACAACTAGCTTCATTTTATTCCGCTAAGAAAATACCCAAAAAAGCCTGAAAATTACTTACCAGGAAAACTCAAAGTCTTTGACAATTTAGAAAAGTCACATTGTGACAGTAAGTAAGCAATTAAAGGAAATGAAAAGATTTTTGATGCTTTTGTGATTAACAAACTAAAGAGAAACAGAATAAAATGAATCCTTTAAAAATGCAAAAAGCGTTTTGACAATTGGGAGACATGACTTCCTGAAACTTTTGCACCCTTACTCCTTACCCTCTCTCTTTTCTAGGGTGAAGATTTCCAATTTGGTCAGTTCTTTCGTTTTAAAGCATTCTGCGAAACACTGTCAAAGCTAGAAAATAGAAACAGCTTTCCCAGTATGGGCTCAAACACCTGGACTGAACAACTCATCCTGCAGAAAAGCAAAAAGAACACCTGGATTTAAGAAGCATCCCAGATCTTTCCTTTCCTACATCCCAAGTAAAAATGATAAAATCACTGCAGATTATAATTAAGGGCTTTCAACATCAATTTTTTAAAACTGGTGGAGAAAACAGATATATGCTAAGGAAATCTAAGGAAACTCGGAGAGGAGTCAAAACAAATTAAGGTTATGAAAACTTTCTATATCTGTTTTCAGAAATAAACTCAAACTCAAGAAGGAATGGACAGAACGATTTCATTGGTGAGATGGAACAGGTGCTATAACTGCTAAATTGGCAACCATGGTAAGAACAAGTTAACCGCTAAAAGACTATTAAGCGGAATGTTTTCTACACAGGGTGAAAAGGATACAGCTGGAGGAAAATACTGAGGCGACTGTGTATGAAGAAGGTCTCTAAAATTAGACCCACCAACTGTATTCATGTACACACATTCAAGTCATGAGTCGTTATTTGTCCTATTGTAAGTTGGCAGCACATTCCACAGAGGTACACTCAGAGTCCCTTATCCAATCTTACGAGGCATAGAAAAATCTCTCTCTCTCTCCCTCTCTCCCTCTCTCGCTCTCTCTCTGTCTCCCCCCACCTCTGCACTTCCCACTTCCTGGGACCATGTAACCAAAATGCAATATTTTATCCCTTCCCCAAAATCTGCTTTTTCCTGAAAGTTTTCCTTGAGTTCATGAAAAGATCTGGCACAGGAATAAGCACTGCTTCATTCAGAAACCGTTGCCTACACTTAAACTGTTGTCAGTACTCAATATTGATCTGTAAGAGGTGAGAACATAGCATAGAGATGCGTATTTCTGAAGCTTGAGACTTTCTAGAAACTTTGTGAAAGGTTTTAAAAGGAGACAATAGAAGTTTGGTAGAAGCTATTATCAACCTGGCTAAATAACATCAGTAAATGAGAACTATTAATTCACAAAATGAGAATTACTAATATACTTCTGATGCTCTTATTTCTTTACACTAGTAATATTCAGACCAAATCCAGTCCAATAGATATAAGATCCCCAATTCTTCTACTCCCTTCCCCCAAATCATTCTCTTATTGGCCTGGCAACTTTCAAAGTCCGAGCAAAGGTTTAAGCAAAACCTTTGGCTTTGTCACCAGCATTCCCACAAAGTGTTAAAAGCACTACCTCACCCTAAGCTGGAGAACAGTAGCCAGAACTGCCTCAAACCCAAAGAGAAATCTCATCCACGCCACTCTGGCCAGAAGGTCAATGAAGGTAACAACTGCACCAATGAAGAAATAAGAAATGAAAAAATAAATGAGGTATAATCCACAGAACTCAGGGGGCCTGCTCCTTTTCATTCTCAGACTTAATATAGAATTTAGTTGCTAAAAATGCCCCCCAAAATGGATTTGTGAAAAAAAGTATCAAATGTGCCCCAGAACCAAACACTCCACCATTGTTAGAGAAAGCTATTATTATAGTTTTTGAGCTCAACTGTCTCCATATGAATAGGGGGAAAATCTAACCTATACAGCCTGGACTATAAATACTAACATCTTCAGTCTACTGAAAAATTCAAAGTGGAACTAGCTTGCTCAGCTCTCTGGGGCCAAAGGAGTAAGGATGGTGGTATTTGTCTCATCAGGGATATAAACAAACCTCAAGGGAAGAGCCTGAAACAGTAGGTAGAAATCTAGCCACATGAGGTGTGAGATAATCTTCCTCTAAGACCACCAACACCAAAGATCCCCTATACTCCACCTTCTGCGTTCAAAGTGCTTTCATTCAATGACCTGAAAGCTCAAAATTTCTGTCGGAAGAGAAATGTGATAAGAACTGACAGAGGAAAAAATAAATCTCAATTTCTTCCAACAAGTACCTTACAAAATCCTAGTGAAAATCTATTCCACACGTTCAAGGACAACCAATTGTGATCAGAAATTCACAAGAGAGTTTAAAAAAATACTCCTCTTCACCTATTCAGTCAATAAATTTCTTGAGTACCAAATGCAGGCCAAGTACTATGCTCAGTGCTGAGCATATAGCAATTAACAAAACAGGACTATCTGCCCTCATGAAACTTATTTTCTAATGAGGGAGACTAAATATATAGTATGTTATAGGTTGATAAGGGGGCAGGAGAAAAAGCAGAGAAGTGGGATAGGGAGTTAAGTAAACGTATGTGGGGAGGGGCTTTGCAATTTAGATAGCCAAGGAAATGTCACTGTTAGAGTGTAACATTGACGAAAGACCTGAGGTAGGGAGGGTACAAGGCTGTGCTGCTTTAAGAGGAAAAGGTGATCCAGGAAAATCCAGGAAATAAGTGCACAGACCCTGAGGCAGGCGTGTGACTGGTGTGCTCAAGGAACAGCCATTAGACCAGAGCTTATATTGGGGGCAAAAGCGTGCTACACATCTAGAGCTTTAAAGGCAACTGTAAAATCTATGATTGTTATTCTGAGACAGGAAGCCATCTCCTCTTCTGACTCCTTTTCCGTTAAAAATATATCAGGCACCCTATTTTTAGACATTCACATTTTTAAAATTTTGTTTTAAATTGTAGAGATCTACAATATAGCTCACATATGGGGCATAAAGACAGCTAGAACTCTGAAATGTAACTTTTACTGTCAGTTCATCAGACCTTCAAGAAAGGTTGTAGTTCTCTCAATCCTATGGAGAACTGCAACAGGGGAAGAAAAACACAACTAAAAAGTGAACTGAATTAACCTAACCTACCACTTTCTGCCACTAAACCGTTTTTGTCTTGATGCTGGCAGGTCCACAAAGGGAGAATAAAGGAAATACTGAAGAACACAAACAACAACAAAACATTAGTAAAAACGAAGAGCCACACACCTAATTCAAGTGCCCATATGACTAGCCCAAAATACAATAAAATGCTAGAAATGTGTGACATTAAGTGCAACCTGTCACCTCCCTCTTCCCCAGTCTCCATGTTGCCTACCCACATCAGCCAGGACTCCAGCTTCTCAATTTCAGTTAAGTTTGCTTGGAAAAAAAATAGATACCAGAACATACACCCAACTGGGATCTAAATTTAAAATCTTCCCACACCTTTCTTTGGGTTAAGGAACCTCTGGGGCTGTTAGTTATTCGGTGACTTCTCATCATTGTACAAGAACAATTCACTTTAAGTAAATAAATGTGCTGCGGTGGTACTAGGCTAACGGTCACAAACGTTGAAAATGTTTGGCTCCACAGGAAAGCGAAATGGAGAAGAGTTTTCAGAGGCCCGAGTGAGTTAGGAGCTTAGAGCAGGCCCAACTTTTAAGCTCCAGAAACATCTCCCCGTATGTTCCAACTCAAATCCCTGTCCCCTAATAAACGCGGCCACCGACAGGATTTGAAACACTCCAACCCCTTCCCCGCCCATGTTTCCAATGCTCGAGGGAAAACGGAGACCCCAGAAACACATGGAGCTAGTTCGCCCCCGGCACTAGCAGAGCGCCACGATCTCTCTGTCCCACCGCACAGGCCACAGGTAGCACCCGGCCCCGCCCGCCACCCCGCGCCCACCCGGGGAGTCGCTGGCGTCCGGGCCGTCGTTCCCGGGAGGCCCCGGCCCTGACCCCCCGCCCCCGGCCCAGGCAGCTCCAGCGCGAGGAAGCCAGACCGGGGGCCCCCGCCCGCCCGGCCGCCACGCCCCCTCCCCACGGGCCGCCCGCGCCGCCCGCCCCCTCCGCCGGGAGGTGGCCTCACCTCACGCGGGCCGCAGCGGGGAGGGCGCCCGCGTCTCCGCCCGCCGCCCGGGCCCACGGCCGCTCGGCTGCGGCTCGCCCCGACGGCCGGCGGCGGCGCGCTTCTGGGGGCGGGTTCTTCTCAGCGGGGGTTTCCCCGGGGCCCGGGGCTGGGCAGCAGGGGGGACTGGGGCGGGGGAGGGGAAAGGGGCTCGGGAAGGAGGGGGAGAGGGGGAGAAGAGGGGGAACCAAACCCGGAAAGGGAGAAAAGGGGGGAGGGGGAAAATCAGAAGGGGAATAAAGGCCCGGAGTCCGCCCCCCGCTGCGGCCTGCGCGCAACGTCACCACGTCCG
This sequence comes from Rhinolophus hipposideros, assembly GCF_964194185.1. Classification (NCBI taxonomy): domain Eukaryota; kingdom Metazoa; phylum Chordata; class Mammalia; order Chiroptera; family Rhinolophidae; genus Rhinolophus; species Rhinolophus hipposideros. Next base: position 56,834,807 of record NC_138055.1, read on the forward strand.
GCGTAATCGTCACCGCGTCCTGCGCCCCGCGCGTCCCTGTTTCCTGTGTGCTGCTCTCCGCGCCTGCACACGCCCGCTACCTGGTGGCTCACCCGCCCACGCACCGCGCACACGCGCTCTGCCCCCAGCGCTCCTGCACACCTGCACGCACACACGCTCGCTCGCTCACTGTGTGGCGACCTCCGCGTCACCTGTGTCTCAAGCCACCCATGCACATCCACTGCGATCCACAGTCCACCTTAAACCCATCAAGCCTGTTAGATTCAACAATTTTAGATTTACAATACTAATAACCGTAATTTAAATTTACAGTCTTTCACTTAGGACAGTAACTCCGGTGCCCAAAAGAGGATTTTTTGCAGGAAATATTTGTAGTATACATGAATAAAAATCATGTGGTAGGTAATGGTCCATGTTTTCCAGATGTAAAATTTGAAATAAAGCAGGTTTAAGTCCACCCTATTAAAATAGCTTCTTACCACCACCCCCACTATGATATAGTTCTTTTTATGAAGAGTCATCTTAACCTCTTTATTTGCAACCTCCCCGATTCTGTCCATTCTTAGAGAATCGATTGAGTTATTGCTTATGTGTATTTCGATCGTTTACTAACTCCCTCAAAGAGGCGTTGTAGTCTTACATTAATAGAATTCGACCATTAGATATTTACTATGTGACAAGAACTGCAGTGGCAAAAAAAATCAAATAATTATAGTACAATGTAAGTGCTATTGTGGAGAGGTGTTCAACGTGCTATGGAAACACAAGAAGGAGCAATCAGTTCTTAGAAGTAAGGGAGATTGAGTAAGCTACAGAGAAGCTACAGGTGAAATTTCAGCTAAGCTCCAAGAACATAAGTAGGAGTTCCTCAGAGAGGCAAGAATGGAGATAATAGCAGCCATAAAGGTATAAAATTTTTCTTTACTTCAAGGATCAGCAAGTTCCAGGTTTTCAAGTTGGAGGCAGGGGTTGGTAATAGCCAAGAGGAAATAATAGCTAATATTTGTATTATGTATATATGTATAATGTAGAATATATAGTATTCTACATCTGTTATTTCAGTTCAATCCCAAAACAATAGGCACTGTTGTTATACCCAGTTTATAGACCAGGAAACCAGATTTTGAAATGAGACAGCTTATGTTCAGAGCCTGCTCTTAATCACTACATTATTTAGAAATATAACTGGAAAGGGCAGGTTACAAAAGACCTCTGTGTATCATGATACAGAGTGAAACAGTTGGGTCTTTCTGAGATAAATGCAGTAACTGAAGAACAGCTAAGGCAAAACATGAAGCACCCACCCCTAAAAGAAACTCCCTTTTGCTCACCTCTCATTCTGCAACTATTTACCAGAAAGAAGGAGAGCAGCGGATGTCATCCTAGGATTTAAGGGGGTCTTGGAATGGCATACGGAATCAAGTCATGGAACAAATAGCAATATAACTAACTCCCCCCAAGTTCAAGATCAGATTATTATCCAAGAGTGAAATTAGGAACATTAAAATGAACATTAAAATGTTGGAGATAAAATCAGTCCCTGTAGGTTTGGGTGAGGAGCGTAGGGGGTTAATATTAATGGGTACAGGGTTTCTTTTTGGGTTGATGTAAATGTTCTTAAATTAGATAGTGGTGATAGTTACACAATTCTGAATGTACTAAAAATCACTGAATTGTACACACTAAAGGGTGAATTTTATGATATGTGAATTATATCTCAACAAAACCGTTATTTTTAAATAAATAAATTTATACTAGAGACTAAATAATAAATCTACTTCTATCACAGCCCTTAAAAAAGAAGAAGAAAAGAGAAAAAAAGATCAGCCTCTGTAGAAGAGAGCTAAAAAACTGTGACACACAAAAATCCAGTCAAGGTGACTTAAGTATAACTTCTGAGAAGCAGTCTGGATTGTAACATTTATTCATTCAATAGATATATTTTAAGCCTTTATATTATAGATCAGGCACTGTGTGCAATGCTAGGAATATCATGGGAAGCAACAGAGATGACTTGTTAAGTGACTGGTAATATAAATGGTGATTGGGGGCATGGGTCTAGGAAATGAAAGTCCAGAAGGCAGATATTGGCAGAATTTCATCAGCACATCTAGATGTAAGGGTACGATAAACTTTCATTAAGCACTTACTATGTATGTGCCACTGTAACAGCTTTAAAAAATTATTTGAATCTTAAAACTCTTGAGATAATCATTATAGATCTGTAATCCCATATTCAAAATCCATTGGTTCACACTTGTTTCAGAATTCAGAAAATTTCAAGTTTTAGAAAGGGAAAATGGTACATACAATATACATTATATAACACCCCCAGGGGTAGCATCCCATAATCAAATAATATTTCTGGAGTAAAAAATGTATAGTCTCAGTATGATTTTTTAAAAGACCATAAATAACCTAACTCTGTTCAGCTCAGATTTGGCCACAACATGAGTTACCAAAAAATATATATGGATTATTTTTTTGGATTCTGGAATGGTGGATAATAATTTTTCCCATTTCTCCGATGAAGAAACTAGAGCAAGAGAAGTCAAGTAACTTGCCAAGAGTCACACAGCTAATAAAAGAAAGAGAATTTTAACCAAGGTCATCTCTGCTTAAAAACCTATGTTCCTTGGGGCTGGCCCGGTGGCTCAGGCGGTTAGAGCTCCATGCTCCTAACTCCGAAGGCTGCGTCTTCGATTCCCACATGGGCCAGTGGGCTCTCAACTACGAGGTTGCCAGTTCAATTCCTTGAGTCCTGCGGGATGGGGGGCTCCGCCCCCTGCAACTAAGATTGAACACAGCACCTTGAGCTGAGCTGCTGCTGATCTCCCCGATGGCTCCGTTGGTTGGAGCGTGTCCTCTCAACCACAAGGCCTCTCAACCCCAAGGTTGCCAGTTCGACTCCCGCAAGGGAAGGGATGGTGGACTGTTCCCCCTGCAACTAGAAACGGCAACTGGACCTGGAGCTGAGCTGCACCCTCCACAACTAAGACTGAAAGGACAACTTGCCTTGGGGGAAAAAAAAAAAAAGGCCTGGAAGTACACACTGTTCCCCAATAAAGTCCTGTTCCCCTTCCCAAATAAAAAAATTAAAAAAAAAAAAAAAAAAAAAAAAAAACAAACCACGTATGCTCCGAACTCCACTTGCCGTGCAGGTAACAAAAGCCTTTCCCTGGAGATCTATTATGGACCTTTGAGGGAAAGCCAAGAATTCGGAGATATCTCAAAATTTCTTTTCCTAAACACAAGAAACCCAAAGTAAATCTTTCTCTCAAGCCCCTTCCCTACCTTCAAACTTCCCTCTGAGGACACAGAAGACCTGGCTAGAACACTTCTCCTCTCCCTAACCCTTCAGACTGGATGGTTTTCAGTCCCACTAAGCAAAACCCAACAAGGGCTAACAAAGAAATCTGGATTGTGAACCTCAGGGAGGTAGGGGGTGGGGTGGGCTTTGAGAAGTACCAGGCAAAGGAAAATGCAACTCTCATTTACCTGCGTAACAGTGACTTAAAGAGCCTGCCAATAATGACCCCTTTTATTTGAGAGCCACCCTTTAGCACTCTATCTTAAAACTTCTGATCTCTGCCTTTCCCCATCAGGCTTCCCACCAAGGCCGTTGATCTGAAGAGGAATTTCATCTCTAACCTTTGTCCCAGGCCTGGCAGGCAGCTCACATGAGTAACCCACTGTCTCCCAACATTGGCCCAGGGAAACTTCTTTCCCCAAACAAACCACCCTCCCCTCACATCCCCCACTCTGTACTTTCACTGACTATGCATTGGCGACTTCTGCCAAGTTCTACCTGTAACTGGCTTAATCTCTCAAATCAGATGTTTGGCTGCACTATCCTCTGCAACAAGAAGTCATGCCAGCTGGACACATTCTCCTTCCCAGGCCCCTAACAGCCAGAAGGGAGCCGAGACCACAGCTTTTAAGACCCTGAGCCCCAGATTTGTGGCTCTGTCTCAACTGTGTCGCTCAAGGAGGGCCACCCCCAGCAATGATCTCCTCATTGTTCCTGGCTTTCTTTTTGCTGACTCTGGCCACAGTGGCCATTCCCAGAGCTGACAGTCAGTGTCTGGCATGTGGGGAGCCCGCCTTGGACCTGAAGAGCCAGCGGAAGCTGCTTCTCGACCTGGCCAAGAGAAGCATCTTGGACAAGCTACACCTCAGCCATCGCCCAACACTGAGCAGGCCTGTGTCCAGAGCTGCTCTGAGGACAGCACTGCAGCGCCTCCATGGGCCCCTACAGGGGGCGCATCCGGAAGCTGACAATGGACAGGAATATGAGATCATCAGCTTTGCTGAGACAGGTGGGTTCTTAGTCTGTAGATCTTCCCCAACACCTGACCTCTCAAGGAAAGGAAAAGTGTCTTCCCGAAGTTACCCCTGGCTTTCTCCCCCAAATGATCCCAATTCTTGCCTCGCAAGCCTGTAATCTCCTAATCCAGAGCTCCCACCCCCCAGGCTCTCTCTGGTAGTTTAGACTTGCTCAATGGATAGCTGGGAAGTAGGTAAATTTCACTTCTTTTGAGGCTACCTGCCCCCATCTCCTCTAGCTCATCTCTCTGCACACCTCACGAACTTCCCCAGGCTGTATGTGGTGAGAGCCCATCCACTTCCTGGGCCTGGACCCAGGGGCTAGAGGCTGAGGAGTCTGTCTTTCTTTGGCCCAGGATCCAGGCTCTCCATCCCTCCACCCCCCAGATGCCTCATGTGGGTAAAAGGGGAAAAGGAAAAACACCAGGACTATAATACCTTTCCACCCTACCCCTGCCCTCTTGCCTTGATACTCTGAGTACCACATCAGAAGAGGGTCAAAATGGGACATAGAAAGGTGGATAGAGGGTAGAAGAGAAGAGAGAGTTACTTCTGTAGAGGGAAGAGGAGTTGGAGAATATAGTGGGCAGCTGGAGAGAAAGATCAAGAATTCAGAGATGCCTGACCACTGCAGTGTACACCTGAAGCTGAAGCTGAATAATACTGAATGTCAACTATAATTTAATATGTATATAGTCACGAGATGTGGAGTACAGTATGGGGAATAGAATCAATGGAATTGTAACAGCCATATACGATGTCAGAGGGGAAGTAGATTGGGGGACGGGGAGTTATCACTTTTTGAGGGGTGTAAATGCCTATTACATTGTTCTGTACACCTGAAACTAATAAAAAAATGAAAGAATTCAATTCAGAGAAAGGACCCTAGAAACAGAACACAAAGTGATCTATCTATCTGGCCTCTGAGCTTCCTGTGAGCTCTTTCTAAGGTCTGGAAAGCTCTTCCCATTCCTGGCCCCTTTTCCCTGGTCAGCACCTACTCGCCTCTCCCTTCAAGTCCCAGCACTCCCATCCTCAAAAAAAAACCTGCGGTGACCTGAGGGTGAGGTGTTTCCTCCTTGGTGGCCCCCACACCTAAACTCTCTATGTGGAATTGCCTGTTTCCAGGTTTCCTATGAAGCCTGCCTTCCCCTAGGATATCAACCCCTTGAGGTCAGGAACTGTTATTTATTCCTCACGTTATCACCAGAGGCTAGTATATAGTAGAAATAACTTACGCTTATACCAAATCACACTGTGGGTCCGCTTGACCAAAGTCTAGAGTCCCCAGTGATGGATGAGACCCTATCCTGCTTCAAAAGGTAGTTTCTGCTCATGATTAACAACACAAACTCTGGAGCCAGATAGCCTGGGTTCAAGTCCTTGCTCAGATGTTTATTACTATGTAACTTGTGTTGTTGATAGTTTCCTCATGTGTAAAATGGGGATAATGAGTGGATAGTTGAGAGAATTAAATGAGCTAATACAAGTAATGTATTTAGAAGGTGAAGGTTAGATGGGAAAAGGAAATAGAAGATTCAGCTCCTGCCCATAAGGGTTTTAGTTACTGCAGCTGGAAATAAATTAATTAGAATATAAGGCAGAATTAAATAAATGCTAGGTGAGGGCACAAGAGCTCACCAGATCAGGAGTAACTCATTGGGACCTGGTGAGACAGAGAGGTCTTTCAGAAGACTACAAATGGGTTGGTATTGTAGATTAAATTTGACTTCAATGGGTAGAGAACAGTAAATAACATCCTAAATGGAGGCGGGGGTGGGGGGAAACATGGGTGAAAGTCTGAAGGAGTAGACTACATTTGGAGTTGAAAAGTGGCTTGGAGTGAATGAGCGTAAGGTAGACAGATGGCCGTGAACCATGAATTCCTTGAACACTGAAATCCTGGCTGGAGTTTTTTTCCACCTTTGTATCCCTGACACTTAGCCCAGTTCCTGGCACATTGTGATGATAATGATGGTTACCAGATATTCAATGTACTTGCCTCATCTCATTTAATCCTCACAACCACCCCAAAAAGTAGACTTTAGTAGTCCCATCTTATAAATGCAGAAACTGAGACTCAACAAAGGTAATTTACATGACCAAGGTCATATGGCCTGCAAGGGGCAGAATTCAAACAGTTCTCTCTGACTTCAAAGTCTGTATACTTTCCACATATTTGCTAATCAGTGAATGAATAGAACATTCAGGCGGGGGTGAGGGGCTGATCTGAGATGAAGTTTGGAGATAAGAATGACGGATACCTGGATTCCACCTTTTACATTTAAATACTTTGACTTGAAGTTTTCATTCCAATTTAAGTTATCATCTATACCATAGTGTGGAAGAAAGATCTGGAAATTGTTCTTTCTGGAAGTATGAAGAGAGACAACTTGGGGCTCTGGGAAAACTAGGGTTTGAGCCTGAAAGTGGCTCATACTGGCTCATGAGAGCTGATTGTGAACATAGCCTAGCTCTGCATCCAGTGACGTCACATTGATAGCTTGAAATTAGCCATGGTGGAAAAATTTATACCACAGAAATTGGCAAACACCACAAATCAGGGCTTTTTATTTTCCTCTGGAATCTAGTTGTTAAACATTTACCAGCACACCACTGCCTGTGTCCTAAAAATACAAGTTATCTGCCTCCCACACATCTAACATACAATGCTGACACAGGGACAGGATAACTGTAACAGATACTCTTGTTCTAAATTGGAGATGGGGAAGTGGGAGACACAGAGCAGTCACTGATCCATGAAAATTCTGATATCCAGCCAGGCACATATCTCAGTCTACCCCAAATCCAGAATTATTGGGGCCTGATTCTCCTCCCTAGTAGGATATTCCCCTCTTCTCAAGGAGAGCCCACCAGTGTTCCCGTTAGCTTATAGAGCCACTCTCTCAGCCCTTGCTCTACCCTCTTCTGAGATGTCTTTCCTTTTAAATAGGAAATGACCTATGTTTATGGCTGAGTAGTTTTCTCAGCCTTCTTCCTGCCCAAAGAAGTTGGGGGCCCAGAGGCCTCATTTCATTTTGAACTGTCTCTGTCCCTTTTAGTCTAAACTGGTACTATTTTCACTATTAAAATTCTCTTTAAAGCTCTGTGGGCCTTCTAAATAATAAATTGTAGTCTACTCAATTAGCCAAAAGGCACACTACTCTATCAAGACAGACCCCTCTTTAGGTTACAAGTCAGGGTATTGTGGGACACCCCTCTTAAGATTCTTAGAAGCCCTTTTGTCTGGTTGAGAGGGTCTATAAAATACCCTCTTAAATTTTAGAACTTAACAAAGATGTTAGATCTTAGCAAAGAGTCTTATGCTAATCTTTTATTTGTTTTGATCTTCACACTGAGGCCATGTTTTACTGGCAGTGCCCTGGATTTGATTTTTGCTCTGAGACCATTTCTTGCTTCGAGAACCTTTTGCAAGACAGAGAGACAAGGAATGAAAAAATATTTTATTGTTCAATCTAACAAGTCCTGTTGGAAATATTTTATCTGAATTCTGCTTGAAAATTGAACAGTTCTTTTTTAGTTCATCTCTCTCCTGAAATGCCTTATCACAGGCAGCTAAAATAAGCCAATTGACACTTTCAGCATTCTGCCTGGAAATATCTTTAACTAAATTTGCAACTTTGTTAGATATCATTTCTAGCTTCCAAGTTGCCACAGCCGATAGCCAATACATAACACAGGTTCCCCTTTCTCTAGCTTCCAAAAGCAATTTCCTCTCTGCTCTTCCTGCCTTCATTAAAAATCTCCATGTCATCCTTCCAACCTCTGTTTGCCACCCAGTCCCAAAGCCAATGCTACTTATTTTAGGTCTTTGTTATGGAACATCTACTTCTGATACTAGTTTCTGTTTCGGTAATCCATTAATATAACAAATCAGCCCAAATATAGAGGCTTAAATTTTAAAAATCAATATTTCTCATGACTTTTTGGTTTGACTGAGCTTATCTGGACAGTTTTGCTCTAGATGGTCTAGCTGAGGTCACTCATGTAACTACATTCAGCCAGGAGCTCAGATGGGATTAGAATATCAAAGATGGTCTTTGATTCTCCAAAGTCTCTCTCCACATGGCTTCTCATCATTCAGTAGTCCAGCCCAAGTTTCTCTGAAGCATGGAGGCTGGCTTCCAAGGGGACAAAGCCTCAGCGTATAAGGACTTATCAAGCTTCTACTTGCACTGTGCTTACCTATGTCTCATTGGCCCAAACAAGTCACATGGCCAAGCCCAGACTTAATATGGGAAGAAACTGCACAAAGCCATGAATTGGGAACTGTTGTTAATTGGGGGCCAACGGTGTAATCGTCTACCACAGCCCTTGTAGGTCATGTGTCTGCCTGCCATAACTGGTATAACTTAAGAGGTCCTAACAGTAGGGCGCTTAGTGACCTAGCAAGAAAAGATTAGTTGGGCCAATCAGACTCTTCTAGGATTTTGGAATTGGGACACTGGAATATCAGCTCATTTAGCTAGGACGAGGTAAGTAAAAGGTTCTGTAGACTTAGGAGCTGGATCCACCATTTTGGGATCCGAGAAAGCTGAAAAGGAGGCAGAAGAAGTAGATCCACAGAGAGAAAAGAATGGAGTAGACTTATAGAGAGAGACTGAGGAAAGGAAGACGTTGGCTCTGAGAGTTGTCAAGAACAGCCTTATTCCTGACTTTCCAATTCACATGGAGCCTAGTTGAGCTTTATTTTCTGCCTTTTTATGTCCATGAGAACGTTAGTGGCATTCTCACAAGAAAGCACTCCCTACTTGATAAAGAAAAATAAGGGTCGACTGGCCAGGGCAAAATGGCACGGTAGGTAAACACTGTGCATGTCTCCTCCCATGATCACATTAAAATTACAAGTAAAATATAGAATAATCAACTGAAGAACCATCTGGAGACTAACTGAACAGAGGTCCTGTGACTAAGGATATAAAAAATAAGCCACATTGAGACTGATTTTTCCCATTATCAATCAATCAATCAATCAATCAAACAATGTTTACTTAATAAAGAGCATTCCCTGGTGGGGGAGGTGAGTGAGAAAAATAAGGGTAGTTAAGATCAAATCATAATGAACATTTGACTCCTTCGTAAAGGAGTTTGGACTTTATTCACCAATAAGTTTTTTGAGACAATGAATTTTATGATCCAGCCAAGTTTTTGGGAAAAAACTCTGGTGTCAGTGTAAAATAAGAATTAAAGAAATGAAAGACCATTCAGTCAACAAATGTTTATTGAGTGCCTACTATGTACTAAGTACTAGGGATACAAGAGTGAACCATATAGGTGCAATCTCCACCTTTATGGATTTTACGGTCTAGCTGGGGCGGGCAGGGGAGGAGACAACGGAAGAAGAGGCACATAGTAAACAAATGAACAAATAACCAAGGTGATTACAGAAAATGATAGTGGCTGTAAACATAGCTCAGCTGGATGGTGTATTAGAGAGATGGAGGTAGAGTTGAAGGCTACTTTAGATAGGTTAGTCTCTCTGAGGAGGAGACACTTGAGCTGAATGCCAAAAAGGAGCCAGTCGTTCAAAGATCTTGGAAAGACATTCCAGGCAGGGAAAATAGCAAGTGTAAAGGCCATGATGAGGGTCTGTGTTTGGTGAGTTCAAGGAACATAAAAAAGCCAGGGTAGGTTGAATGCAGTCACTAAATGGCACAATGCCTGATCATACAAGTTTTCTATGTGAAGGGGTTTAGATTTTATTCAAATGGCAATGGGAAGCCTTTGAAGGATTTTAAGCTGAGGAGAAGATGATCAGATTTATGTAATAAACAGACCATTCTGGTTGATGTGTGGAGAATGGTTTGGAGGGCAAGAATGAAGCATTGGGAAGCTATTGCCATAGTTGAAGAAAAAGATGATTGTGGGTTGAACTAACGTATAATAAAGGAGATGGAAGAAGTGAAATTATTCACGAATTGGAGATAGAACTGACAGATCTTGCAGATAATTTCAAAGCCGGGGATGAGGGCAATCAAGGTTCTGGCTTAAGCAATGCATTTATAGGAAAGGGGAAGATTGGATAGGGAATAAGTTTGGGTTTGGGGATAAATCTAGAGTTCTTTGAGAAAAGTTTGAGATATCACTGGCTAGCCACGTGGAATATTGGATCAGCAGCTGGATACACAAGCCTGAGGCTCAGGGAGGGGTCAGGGCCAGGGATATATATTTGGGAGTCATCAGCATATAGATGGAATTGAAAGCCACAGGAATTGATGAGATCGTTCTGAGAGAGAGTAAAGATGGAAAAAAGAAAGGAGAAGGGAGCTCAGGACCACCAACACTTAGAGGTCAAGCAGAGGAAGAGGAGCTGCCAGCAAAAAGGACCAAGATGGAGAGGCCAGAGGCAGGAAAGCCAGGAGAAAAAAATATTTCAAGAAAGAGGAAATGGTTAAGTGTGTCAAATACTGCTTAAAGATCAAATAAGATGAATATAAACATGCAAAATGATTGGACTTGGCAACATGAAAGGTGTTGGTGATCCTGACAAGAGTGATTTCAGTGGAATGAAGGGAACAGAAATGCATTTAAAGTGTTTCAATGGGGCAGGTGAGGGATGAAGAGGGGGAAGCTGGGCAATAGGAATAGGAATAGGAAGCAATGCATAGACATTAGAACCATTGTGGTGAGGTACTGGATGTGGGCGTAAGGGAGGTGACCATAGGGTCTCTGGAGATGATTAGCAGGGTAGCGGTGCCACCAATTCTAAGCACAAAAAGAGAGGTATCTGAGAAAGAAAGTAATGCTTTCTGCTTGGGACACATTAATTTTAATGCTCAGGCGGGACGTTCATGTGGCCTGAAGCTTGGTCATTCTCAGATCTATATATCCAATCCAGAGGTGCTAAATGGCCTGGACTAGGCATACAAATTCGGGAATCACCAGCATGAAAATTGTGCTGGTTGACCACAAGTGTGGGTAAGAGCTCCCCTCGGTGTAAAAGGGAATGAGGGTCAACGACAAACCCTGGACAACTTTTGTGTTAAAGTGGTGGTCAGGGAAAGAAAAGCCAGCAAAGAAAATCAAGGAAGACTCATAAGAGTTGTGTAATGGAAGCCAAGAGAAAAGATTTTCCAGAAGGAAAGGACAGTCAAAATGCCAACAATGTAGTCAAGAATGCACAGTGTTACGGCGTGCTGAGAATAGAGAGGTAGCTAGAGAATGGACGCTCAGGAGGCCACAATGACTGGGGCTTCTTGTGTCCACAGGCCTCTCCAACAACCGGATTCGTCTTGATTTCCGCATCTCCTCTGATAGAACTGTTGGTGGCGTGGAGGTCCAGCAGGCCAGCCTTATGTTCTTTGTGCAGCTCCCTCCCAATACCACCTGCACTCTGAAGGTGAGGGTCCTTGTGCTACGCCCACGTGACGCCAACCTCACCTTGGCCACTCAGCACCTGCTGGAGGTAGATGCCAGTGGCTGGCACCAGCTTTTCCTGGGGCCTGAAGCTCAGGCTGCCTGCAGCCAGGGACACCTGACCCTAGAGCTGGTACCTGAAGGCCAGGTAGCCCAGAGCTCAGTCATCCTGGGTGGGGCTGCCCATAGACCTTTTGTGGCAGCCCGGGTGAGAGTTGGGGGCAAGCACCGGGTTCGCCGGCACGGCATCGACTGCCAGGGTGGGTCCAGGATGTGCTGTCGACAAGAGTTCTTTGTGGACTTCCGTGAGATTGGCTGGCACGACTGGATAATCCAGCCTGAGGGCTATGCAATGAACTTCTGCACAGGGCAGTGCCCACTGCATGTGGCAGGCATGCCTGGCATTGCCGCCTCCTTTCACACTGCAGTGCTCAATCTTCTCAAGGCCAATACAGCTACAGGCACCGCTGGAGGGGGCTCATGCTGCGTGCCCACAGCCCGGCGCCCCCTGTCTCTGCTGTATTATGACAGGGACAGCAACATTGTCAAGACGGACATACCTGACATGGTGGTAGAGGCCTGCGGGTGCAGTTAGTCCACGTGTGGTACGAGAAGCCCAAGGTGGGAGAGGCAAACATGCCCCGACAGAGGTGCCCTTCTTGAGAAAAGGGACTGACTCCATTACTGCCCCTGTCCCGAAGATAGCTACTTTCTTTCTGAACAAACTATGGAAATTATCCCAACTTTGACTTAAGGGGTTCTTCATCTAAGGAGAGTCACTGTGCCATCCTCACAACCACCAGCCTCTCTCCTAGATAGTCCATTCAGCAAATCCCACAGGCTTAACTGCCATCCCAGAGACTCTGATCCACCTCCAACCATAAGCAGTGCCATCTGGTTCCCAGGCAGACACCTATAGCCCACCATTAATTTACCCCATAATCCTCTATGCCTCCCTGCCCTTTCTATTCAATGGCTCCCACTCTGGGTAAGTGGACCCAGCCTCTTCCCTTGATTTTCTGGATCTCCAGAAAGCACCCTCTTTGGTTTCTGCAAAGATTTTTACTTGCCCGAGTGAGCTTCTAAAGCCCTCTTTCTTGGCAAACCCCATCTATTCTTTGTCTTTCTCTGCCTTGCCCTATAACCTTTGGGGCTGATTCACCCGGGTTCCTTTGGCCCCTGCTTCCTGCCAAGTTTGACTAAACGGATACACAGGCAGGAAGTCAGTGTATTTCTCATTTCTGCTCTTTCCACCTAGGTGCCATGTTTCTGCGTGGCTGTGGCTTGGCCATATCCCTACAGCTCCTATCTGGCTCCCACATTCCATGGCTCCAGCTCTGCCTAGGTTCTGATATCACTGCTTTCAACCTCGGGGCTTGTAATGGCTCTCTACTCTTGCTAGTGTCTGGGTGCTCCAACATCCCTGTTGGTTCCCTTAACCTTGCCCACACCTATGCAAAGAAGTCCTGCACTAAGCCTTCTGAGTGATGCAAACACAGACAGCTGAGTGGGTCTTTTGTCTCCTGCCAGGACCCTGACTGACACCCAATGAAATAGACCCTGCCTGCCTGACCACTTCTGCTCTCTCTTCACACAGACTCCTTGGGCCTGAGCTATTGTGTCCATCCCACACTTCACGCTTCTTTGTTAGGTCCCCTCCACGTTCCCAGAATCATTTTTGCTGGCCACAAGGCTAATAAAGACCTGGGTTTTACCTGCTCCTCTCCTTCTCCTGTACCTACTCCAAGAGATAAGACAGATCACTGCTGGTCAGCAAGTAGGCCGACAACCTGTGGGCACACACGCAGTAGGAGGCAGAGGAATGGCTCAGAGGTGTCTGGCTTCCTTTCACTGATCCCCAGGGCTCCATCCAGGAGTCCTGCCTGGAAGCTGGAACTAGCCGAGGGCCACTTGAATGGGACTGAGAGAAGAAAAAGAAGGCCTGGGGTGAGAAGAGGGAGGCATTTGCTCTGAGACTGGGTCTTCTCTAGACCTTTGCCCTCTTCCCCCATCATCTCCTCCCTTTGGTTGGACAGCCCTGAACCATGAGGTCGATATTGTCTGCAGCCCAAGGCCGAGTTTTCGCAAAACCCATGTGTCCTTTGGGTTACGTGATGTCTGTGTTTGCTCAGCTTATAACCCCCTGCTACTAGGGTCTGAGGTCCCTGGAATGGAAACCCTAGAGGAGAAAGTCTGAAACGGACCTTTTGGGAGACTGCAAATCTGAGTTGCTGAGGAACTTCCTGAGCAAACTTATGGAAGTTATCCCCCATTTTTCTTAAGGAGATCTTCATCTAAGGAGAGAATCTAAAGCAGTCTTCTACTGCCTCTCCCTCCCCACACTCCACCCCCAGCAGATCTTCCCTCCCTCCCTCCCTCCCTCCCTGCCTCTCTCCCTCCCTCTCTCCCTCCCACTACAGCTCTAGTCCTCAAGACCAAGGCTAAGGGGAGGTGAAGTGGGGCACTCACCTTAGGGGCAAAATTTTAAAAGGATGCCAAAAAATTCATCAATCAAGATAAATAATATCTTAATTCAATATTTTTAAAACATCAAAATGAATGCAAAAAAATCCATGATGAACAAAACGACAATTTTTAAAATAAACACAGGATCAGTATTATTCCCTTTCTTTTTTGGCTCCGACTTTTGTAACAAGGGGAAAGAGTGGGTCTGTCTTCTTCCAAAGCTTTTCTTTCAGAGCCCCCTGTCCCCTAACTCTAGACTCTTTTCTCATTTGGGCAAGATATAATAATCACTCAGGCTTTTTCTACTTCCTTACCCACACCCAAGCCTGTCACTAAGCCCCAGCCCCCAACCAGGTTGGTGGTAGGGCGGGCCTGTAAGGCAGATGGCTAGGGTATTTATAACCCAGGAGCACTTCTTGGGAAAAGTGATTAAGATGCTAAGAGTATATTTATAGCTGAGTTCTGACGTAAGTGTCAGTGGGGAAGTAGGGCCAGGCCAAGCACAGCAGCAAGAGGGTGGGAAGAAGCTGGAAATTGGGGACACCTGAGAGAGAGGGTGGGGAGACGTGGGGTCAGTGACTCCTACAGCCACTTCTTGCTGTTTCCCTTGACTCTCGCCTGGCACTAACAGGTAAGCCCTCTGAAACACACCACCATGGGCAGAAACCTCTACTTTGCAGTCGTACAGTCCAGACTTGAGGGGATAGAGAGCTGTCACTCACCAGCTTGACAGACAGAGAGGGAGCTGAGATCTGGGGAGAGTACTGGACAGGGGCTTGAATATGTTTTAGGACCTGGAGAGATGTGCAGGGTTATACAGGAGGGTCTAAAAGTCTCATTGTCCCTTCTCTCCACTCCCCACCACACAGTGCCCTGAGTTTCTAGGAAGAGCTTTGCACCCTCACCAAGCTCCATTGCCCCCTGTCAATGTGATGAGGTCCAAAAGCAAAGGTAGCAATGAGGTGGGTCCTGACGACAGCCTCTGCTCTCTGGTAGTGGCTAGGTGAGAAAGCAGAGGGACCTGCTTCTCTGTCTCCTGTTGGAGAGGCAGGGTCTCCAAAGTGCGAGGCTGGGAAGTGTTGTATCTCTCCACTCCCCAGAGTAGCCCTTTCCCTAGGAAACTGGTCAGCTCTAAGAAGGCTGCTGTCCAGTGGCACGACACTGCCACAGAGTGGACACTGGTGGTACTGAGGCCCAGCGCCCAAAGCACTCCTCTCTCTCCCCCTTGTGCCAGACCTCCCAGCGTCTCTTGTCTCTCGACAGCCCCCACTGGCTAAATAGTGGGGAAATGAATAAAATGGAGTGGGGGCACATTTACAAATCACAGTCACATCCTCCTAGCTTCTTGAAGAAACTGGAGCCTAAGGAGAAAGGCTAGCATGAAACCTTCCCTCATGAGTTCAAGGTGGAGGGACCTTGACCCACCCATATAGTCAGTGAGGAAGTATGGTAAGGAGAGCTGGGATTGGCACTAAGGTTGCTGTGCTCTGCTTTGATCTTAAAAGTCATTAAACCACCCATTTCCCACCCCCATTAACAGAGGCCTGGCACCACTTCTAGGATACCCCACATTTAGGCAATACCCTCACAGTCCCCTGAAAGAAAACCAGCAGCTGGGTACAGGATCGACCAAGTCCCATGCCCTCTGCCAGCCTTGATGGACTCTGCCCTGCTATATGATTGCATCACCCCCACCCCCACCTCTCTGGGTTTCCCCAGACATCACAGTAACATGCCAACACCTATGCCCCTGCCCTCCTCCACGTGTGCTTCAGTCCAACTGGACTCTGGGCAGCCAGCACAGGCAGGGGCAGGAGGTGACTTCTGTGTCCCGTGGCACTGCCACCTTGGCCTGGGCAGGAGGACTCCGTTCCTCCCGCCCCCACCCCATAACCTCTCACCCCTGTCCCAGCCCCATTTCTAGAAATAAAGAAACCAGAGTTCTTCTTGCCCAGACCCTAGAGAAATCACCACTGGAACTTATAGCTGTCTCATGAAAACTGCTGCAGCAGTGGCTCTGGGGCAAGTTTAAAGGCTGGAGGGATGGGGGGAAATTGCCCTTCCCCACCTTGCTATATAGAATTCCCTCCCCCAAGTCCCAGACCTTGGGGACTGAGCATGTGAAATCATCCTCTTTCTTGCATCATGCGTGTCCACATTGCCCCCCCACCCCCATACCCCTACCTTAAGCTCAGTGACCAGGGCCAGATGGTGAAACCGGAGCTCCAGGGGGGAACGTCCACCCCCTGTAGGGGCTTGATGGGCAGCACAGCTGGCCAATCTGGGGCTCAGAGGGTAGGTCTGCTGGCTGACCACGAGGTGAGGGAGCACCAGGCTGCCGGCTCTAAAGAGGCCCGTCGGTAACCAGACATGAGCTGTGAGGGTCAAACTGGCAGATTGTGCTAAACACAGCTACCCATCGGACCATCCACCTTCTGCCTTCCTGAGTCCCCAGCAATAGAAGACAGGTGGCTCTACCATTGGCTAAGGGTAGGTGTGGCACTGGTGTCTGCTGCTGCTGTGCCCTCATTGGCCTCCACAAAATCACTCAATAGAAGGAGCAACTGACATCTAAGGCTCTTGCCCAGACCCAGGGCCATTCACCAGGAACATGGAACTACCTGATGTCCAGTTCTGGCTGGTGCTGCTGTGGGCACTGGTGTGGGTGCATGGAGCAAGGTCTGTGTGTCCCTCCTGTGGGGGCCCCACACTGGCGCCTCAAGCAGAACGAGCTCTGGTCTTGGAGCTAGCCAAGCAGCAAATCCTGGAGAGGCTACACCTGACCAGTCGTCCCAGAATAACTAATCCTCCACCCCAGGCAGCACTGACCAGAGCTCTCCGGAGACTACAGCAGGGAAGTGTGGCTCCAGCTAATGGGGAAGAGGTCATCAGCTTTGCTACCACCACAGGTGGGTGAGGGAGAGACAAACAGACAGCAGACAGGGATAGGGAGGCAAAAAGGGAGACTGACAGAAAAGGCAGACAGAGCTGGCTGTGGGAGGAAGAGGAGGTGTTGGGGCAGGAACTGGTTGTGGAGGACGAAAGGCAGTCCCTGTTTCCTCGAAAGGTGGGTGCTAGGGAGAGCATGGGCAGGCTTGTGGGAGTCTCAGAGGAGAGCTCCATCTCTGCTAATGCCCTCAGTCCTTTCTCCGTCTCTCTGGCAGACTTCTCCACGTCACCCTGCAGCTCCATGCTCATCTTCCACCTGCCCACTCCCCAGTCCCACCACCTGCACCACGCGCGCCTGTGGCTGCACGTGCTCCCCACCCTTCCTGGTACTCTGCACTTGAGGATCTTCCGATGGGGCCCACGGAGGAAGTGCCGAGGGGCCCGCGCCCTCTTGGCTGAACACCATATGACAACTCCTGGCTGGCACGCCCTGACTCTGCCCTCTAGTGGCTTGAGGTGTGACGAGTCTCGTGTGCTGAAACTCCAGTTGGACTGCAGACCCCTAGAAGGCAACAGCACGACTGCTGGACAACCTCGGAGACTCCTGGACACAGCCGGAGACCAGCGGCCCTTCCTGGAGCTTAAGATCCAGTCCAATGAGCCTGGAACAGGCCGGACCAGGAGGAGGACCCTGACGTGTGAGCCTGAGACCCCCTTATGTTGTAGGCGAGACTATTATGTAGACTTCCAGGAACTGGGATGGCAGGACTGGATCCTGCAGCCTGAAGGGTACCAGCTGAATTACTGCAGTGGACAGTGTCCTCCCCACCTGGCTGGCAGCCCCGGCATTGCTGCCTCCTTCCATTCTGCTGTCTTCAGCCTCCTCAAAGCCAACAACCCTTGGCCCTTGGGTACCTCCTGCTGTGTCCCTACTGCCCGAAGGCCTCTCTCTCTCCTCTACCTGGACCGAAATGGCAATGTGGTCAAGACAGATGTACCAGATATGGTGGTAGAGGCCTGTGGCTGCAGCTAGCAAGAGGACCTGGGGGTTTGCAGTACAGAGATCAAGTTGGGGGTTCCCAGGCAAAAGGCATCTGTGGCTGGAGGCATCAGATTCCTGATCTGCAACCCCCCAACCCAGTGGGACACCTGGCAGTATGACTGGGTTGACCCCTATGGGACCCAAATGGGCACTTTCTTGTCCAAATTGTGGTCTATTCCAGGCTGGTTGATGTGTGGGGATATGGGAAAAGTGTGTCCTCTGAAGGAATCTACCCAGAAAGCATGATTTCCTACTCTAAGTTCTATGAGAAAATGGCAGAGGTGAGGGAGGGAGAGGGAGAGGGAGGGAGGGAAGGAGAAGGCTGAGAAAAATGACTTAGTCTCTCCCAAGAAGAGAAAGTCTTCAAGTGAGGGAAGGAAGAAGCAGACTGAGGGCCCAGCAGGTTTGGGACAGGGGAAACAGGCTGGCCAAGGGTGGAACTGTTGAGGTGCTTTAAGGGAAGGTCAGGAGGGAAATGGGAAATGGGTTGAGGGAAGGTGTTTAGGAGAGCCCCAGAAATAGAAGTCAGGAGAGAGGGGTGCTGAGCCTGAGAAATTTCTTGGTTTTTCCCTGCAGGGGCAAGGACCCACTGGGGAGACAAACTTTTATACTTTCCTATTAAAAATGTGAAAAAAATCAGTAAGTGTGAATCATAAAGGTGGGCTGGGATGATGGTCTAGAGCAATGGTTCTCAAGGTGTGATCTGGGGACCCCTGGGCGGTCCCTAGATCCTTTCAGGGGTGTCCACAAGGTCAAAAATATTTTCATAATAATACTTAGATGTTATTTCCCTTTTTAAATTTTCATTATCTCAAAAGTGTACAGTGGAGTTTTCCAGAGGCTGTGTGACATGATTACGTCATCTTTCTGACATCATTTTTAATGGGATGTGTGCTTGTGTATTCTTGGGTCACAAACTTTTTTTCAGTTTTAACTTCTAATATGGTAAACTAATATAAACCATATAAACAAAAGCTCAATAATTTTTAAGAATACAAAGGGGTCCTGAAACAAAAATGTTTGAGAATCGCTGATCTAGAGAGCTGGGTGGGAGGAGAACGCAATGTATCTAAAAGAACTCCCCTGGAAGAGAGGACACATGGCTGAGACAGGAACATGTGTAGGGTCCCTTTTTCTCCAGTGACCATTGGTCTTGCGTGGCCCGTTGGGTATAACTGGCATCTGGGTCAAAGTCATGTGAGGAGGAGGCTCAAATAGGGCTCCTTATCTGTCCCTCACAGCTACTATCTATATTTGTCTGGCCCCAACCTCTTCCTAGTTTCACCTTTTCCCCTTGACTCCCAGATTGAACAGTTAACCTACTGACCCTTCTAGACCCAAGGAGGTGCTTCTTGGAAGCGGAACTAGGATGTGGGAGGTCTGTCTGAGGGGTGACGGAAAAGGAAGGGACTCCTTTCCCCCACCATGCTTTCTCCCCTTTCTCATAAAGAAAGGTCAGGGAGACTAAAATAGCTGCCCCTTCCCCTGCATCCGGTCACCATGGCGACACAAATCCAAAGGGACCGGGCATTCTACTATCAGACACTAGTGCTCTGCACTAGCAGCCTCGCCGGTGTGCCCCTCCGTCTCTTTGGGCTCATACAAGCGCCTTCCCTGGGCTCCTAACTGGGCTTTGGTGAGGGGACCTGTAAAGCCAACTCCTTTTAGCTCCTCCAGTCTCCTCTGCCTCCAGGTTCCTAGAGGGTGTCATGTGCCAAAAAGGCCAGCAGAGGGAGCAGACGGCCTAGAAGAGCAGAAAGAGTGGGCAGCGCAGAGGTGCGGAGGTGGCCGCAGTCTCCAGAACTTCGAGACCAAGGAGAACCCGGGTTACTCCGGAACAGCGCCTCGGTGCTTGGGTTCCTTAGTAACCTTGTGAAAACACACTCTGTACCAAGAGCCTCAGCCGCTGTTCCTCACTTTTATGTTCCGTAGACCCCTCACCTTTCGCCCAGGGACCCCCAACCCAACTCTGCCCCAATCCTGTTTTCCACCAAACCCCAACCCGCTTCTTGTATTCATCATCCAAAGAGTGAGCCAGGCTGATAAACTACAAGTCTGCGGAATAGCACTAACCAAAGTCGACGACCTTACCTCCAACATTATCTTTCTGGGATAAACTTTTTCGTCGCCCCCCGCCCCGCCCCCAATATATTTCTCAATCTGTTTTTTCTGGCTCTGGTTCAGGGCCTCTTCGTGGGCAGCCGATCCAAAGATCCATACCGGGATTTACTGCCCACCACTAGCAGCGTGTTCTGCGGGGGGGGGGGGCGGTTAGGCAGCCTAGGGTCCCTCAAGGGAGGGGGAGGATCCTGGGGGTCCTGGGGGTGCAATAAGCCCGACACCCCCTCTCTCGCTTCCAGCTACCCCGCCTCATCCTCCAGAACAGCAAGAGGGAGGGAAATAGGAGGGAGGTGAGGGGCGAGCGGGAAGAGCGGCGGCGCGCCAGCGGCTAGAGCGAGAAAAAGTTTTTGCAGAAGGGAAAAAAAAGTTTGCGCTTCTCGCGGGTGGTCCCGGCTTGCGGCCCGTAGGGCTGGGCCGGCGGGAGGGCTGGGGGCCAGGTTAGGGGGGGTGGGGGTGGCACCGAGGCTGCGCTACCGTGGCTCTGTCCGCCCCCCCTCCCCACCGCACACCCCCCAGCCCAGACTCCAGCCCTGGACCGCGCATCCCGAGCCCTGCGCCCAGACGGAGGTGAGAGGGGGGCAGGCGGGGGACCACCTGGGAGCTGTGGGGGAGGGGGCCTGAAGGGATGCTCTGCTTGCGAGGGACTCTGCCCAGCCAAGAGGGAGAAGTGGGGCACAGAGGCAAAATGGGATGGGAGAGCCTGGGGTGAGATATTAGAAAGTTTGGAGAATTTTTTCATTTATGTCTCCCTTTCTCTGTATCTTTTTTTTCTTCTGACAGTCTGTGTGTCTCTGTCTCAGGCAACCGTGGATCTCTTTGTCTGTCTCCGCCTCTCCCATACATTAGAAACATCTCACTTTCATGAGGTTGGGATGAAGAGGCTGGAGGGACGGCTAGCTGGAGGTCTGCGTGGTAGACAGGGAACTCCAGGTGTGTCTCTGAGCGCCGGCAGGAAGATGTCAGTGTTTCTGAAAGGAGGGACAGCTAAGGAGAGAACCCTAGGTGGGGAGGGGATGGGTGTGTATGAGGCGACAAAATCACTGGGGGGCGGCTGGGCTTGAACCCCTGATCTGCCTTATGACAGATGTGCTTGCTGGTGCATGTGTTTTGGGGGAAAGGAGTGTCTTCTGGACAAGGAAGGGGACTGGAGTGTCAACTTTAGGCCCTAGAGCGACTCCTCAAGGAATTTGGACTCCTGAGTCCCTAGGGCTGTGGTCAGGGTGCTAAGGAGGAGCCGAGGAGGCCTAGTCTTGACCCTCTGACCTCAGGACCACCAGGGCAGCTGGGACCAGCTACAGGGAGACCCCTACTGGGACTGGGCGGGACCGCCGGCCACTGCCTGCCTCTGCATCCTCGTTGGCCCCCTCCCAAACAGGAGCTGGGGACCGAGGCCCCTCCTCTGACTCAGACCACCCTGCCTGCCCTTGCTCCCCGCTCTGAAGCCTCTTTCAGGCCCCGTGACCCCGAAACAATCCGCCCTGGGCAGCTAGCTTTGGGGACAGGATTAAGGAAAGGGGATCCCATAGAGACTGAGGACTGAAGGTTTTAGGGGGCTGGAGAACTGGGGTCTTCATAGGATAAGTCTTTACGGTCCAGTAGAGGAAGAAGGCGGGGCGATTTCCCTGGCGAGTAGTAAGGGCCGGAGTTAAGGTGGTTTTCCCTAGGGGGGCGGGGTCCAGACCCCCCCATTACCTCCTCGGCATCCCCTGCTAGGCGGCACAGACCCCGCCCTTGACGTCACTAAGGGGGTTCCCGGGGGTCTGCAGAGGTTAACCCTTGGGAAGCCAACTAGGATACCCAGGAGCCTAAGGTGCCCTGACCGCTTCCCTCCCCAAACACACCTTATTTACCCAGTCACTTTTCCTACAGTTTCTGGATTCTTCTTTCTTTTCTGCCCCGCCACCGGGACCCACCACTCTTCAACAGTACCCCCCCACCCCCACCCCCGGCGCGCGCACCACTACCAGCTTTCTGGATGCACTGAGGGGAGGAGGGAAAAATTTGTCCCGCCTCTCAACACCCCCCCAACCCCCCGCTTCACTTCGGCTCGCTCGACTAGGCTCCCGGGGCGGGCGGGGGAAGCGGAGCCGTCTGCAGCCAGAGCCTGCGGCGGCTACTTGGGTGGGCCGAGGAGGCACGGGGGCGGGGAAGGCGGGACCTGGAGGAGGGCGGGGCCGACTTCGGGGAGTTGGGGAGCGGGGGTACGAGGGGGACTCTGGAAAATTGGGAGACACAGAAGATGATTCAGGGGTCCAGCCGAGAAACCCTAGGGCTCCCTGCCCCATCCTGCACGCTCATCCACATCCCAGAAAAAACTGAAGTTGGAAAAGTTGGCTAGTGTGAAGGGGAGTCGTGGGTGGGCCGTGGCACGCGTGGGCGAGTAGAGATGTCGCCCCTTTTCCATCGCGGCTCCCCTGCGGCTGGGCAGTGGGGCAGAAAGATGACAGAACAAGCACGTTTGGGGGGTCGTTTGCGAGCCCCCGCCTCCTTCCCCTGGGTGAGTCATAGAGGAAGGAGGCGGGAGATGTGTCCTCGGATCCAGCTGCCAGCCAGCTGTGCCCCCCCCCCATAGTGCCAAGGTCGAGTTGGGAGGTCTTGGATGCGGGATCCGGATCTCCGCTAGGAAAGGAAGAGTTAGGAAAGGTATAGCCCAGGCTGCAACGCTCGGGCTGGGTCCTGGGGTCCGGGTTGCGCTCCCCGTCTTACCCCGCCCTCACCCTAAATCCAGGCATCCCGGGATCACCCACCACGCGGGCCGGCCCGCTCCCGGTGGTTCTCCACCCTACCCCGCCCCACCCCACCCTCACTCCCGGGAGACCGGAAAACCCGGGGTGGAACAAAACCAGTTTGAGGAGAAAAGCGGACAGCGGCACCCTCTCGTCCCTCACTCACTGCTCCTCTCAAATGGATGATGATTTTGTTTTTTTATTCTCCCAAAGCCTTCCCTAAAAGTCCTTTTACTGTTCCCCCAAAACAGACCAAAAGAGTTAAGTGGGCGCCCAGATTCAAACCCAGAATAACACCAGCTTTCATCCTTTGTACTCAGCTGACCCTGGAGGCTCCCCTCGGAAACCTTATCCCCTTCTACTCTGTTTTCTGACTTAGAGAAAAGGGCAGATCCGTCGTGCTCTCTCCCGGCCCCACCAGCCTCTCCGTCTGGGCTGCAGCAAGGGCTCCCTCTACTGGACACTGGAGAGATTGTAGGCGAGGTGTCCCTGGGCAGAAACAAATGAAGGGAAGGGAACCGGGTTCAGGCAGAACAGCCAGCCCAGAGCTGGAAGTCAGATGCTCTGCATCCGAGGATCCCATCCCACTCCTCAAAACTGGCCCATGGTCAGAGCAAGAAGAAATAGAGGTTGTATGGTATTAAAGTCACTTGAAGCTCATATAAGTACAATTACTCCACAACACCCCACTACACACACAGGGAAATCTCCTACCCAATTCCCACAAAAATCGCCAAGACTGCCCTTGCCTCTTTGAGACTTCTCTCTTTATCCTCACTCTGGCTGAATGATGCTCATTTCAACCTGATGTCCAAAGGCAGATGTCTTGGAGAGGCTGGGGGCACAGGGGAACCTCTGCCCAGTGTTCTGTGCCTGAGTTATCTGACCTTCCCTATTTCCTCCCACCTTTATAACTTGCAGATCTCCCTTCCCCTCCTGCAGTGTCTCTACACTCCTCTGAGACACCATGTTCAACCCGATGACCCCACCACCAGTCAGTAGCTATGGCGAGCCCTGCTGTCTCCGTCCCCTCCCAAGTCAGGGGCCCTCCAGCATGGGGACAGAAGGTTAGTGCATAATCCAATTCCCGGGCCTTGAGGACTGGCAGATCTCTCACCCTGCCCCAGGAATCCCTCTTCTATTTCCTATCTCATGCCAGTTTCCCATCTACAAGAAGATTTGAGGCCCCATGTCATGTGGGCTTAGAATATGGGACCAGCCCTTGCCTGGGGTTTCAGGGTGAAGGTTTGTGTGTCCTCCATTCTCACCCCCCATCCCAGCTGTCTCTCTTTTCTAGGACTGTCCGGTCTGCCCTTCTGCCACCAGGCCAACCTCATGTCTGGCCCCCACAGTTATGGGCCAACCAGAGAGACCAACAGCTGCACCGAGGGTGAGGCCTCAGGAAACATCTCTTCCCTTTCTGCCCCTCTGGGACTTGTTCTGAGGGAGAAAGTGGGAGGACAGGGGATAGAACTGGGAAGAGGAAATGCTTGGAGATTGGAGTGAGGAGTCAGAGCATGATCAAGAGGTCACAGATGGGGTCAGTAGGGCAAGATAGAGTCATTTTTTTGCTGAGGGTCAGGACTCCCGGTTGGGTGCGTGGAGAGACATGCCCCTTTACCATATTTATCTCCCCAGTTTCCTGCCCAGCCCCACTCTTTCCTCCTCCCCGGAGTGCAGTCAAGTTGACCAAGAAGCGGGCTCTCTCCATCTCACCTCTGTCAGATGCCAGCCTGGACCTGCAGACAGTTATCCGCACCTCACCCAGCTCCCTCGTGGCCTTCATCAACTCACGCTGTGCCTCTCCAGGGGGCTCCTATGGTCACCTCTCCATCAGCACCATGAGGTGCAAACAGCCTCAGGCTAAGAGGGCCCTAAAGATCCTACCAAACCCTATTAAAAGCCTCAAGCCCTCCAAAACATCTCACCCTACTTGAATTCTTTTCGTTTCAAGTGTTGGAGCCCTTCTCAGTACTGCCCCAGGACTGCCTCAGCCATTTCCCATACCATTTTCCACACGCCCTCCACGTGGCCCCAGAAATCCTGAGACTTTCTGAGGTGATAGTCCTAAGTAACTGCTTCCCATCTTCCTCTTCCTCCTCCTCAGCCCAGCTCTGGGATTCCCACACCAGATGAATCACCAAAAAGGGACTTCACCTTCCTTTGGGGTCCAGCCCTGTGGTCCCCATGACCCCACGCAGGGAGGGATGATGACACATCCTCAGGCCCGGGGACCCCTCCCAACTTGCCAGGTGAGAGCCCTCATATTGCCACCTGATTTCCCAGCTGAGTGGGGAGGGGAGAGGACTTTCAAGGGGAAGATGAAGGAAGGATAGGGAATATAAAAGTTTTCAGTATCAGAAAAATAAAGGCGCTCAGGAGCTGGGGTTCACCCTGGGGGTTGAATCAGACTCTTCCAAATGAGATCCCACCTTTAGCCCATCCCGTTCATCAGTGCAGTCTGAGGAGAAAGTCTCTCCCAAACCCAGGGGTTCCAGCTGCTTGGGTGGGGGCAGGAAGACCTGGCTGGGCTCCTTCTTCCTTCTGCCCACTTCTACCTTCATCACCCTCACCTCTTCCCTTGGGGAAGCTGAAGTCTGAGCTGGACATGCTGGTCAGCAAGTGCCCAGAAGAGCCCTTGGAAGGTGACATGTCCAGCCCCAACTCCACAGGCACCCAGGTAAGGGTGGGGGAGATTTTTATCTCTGGAACCTGAGTGAAACAAAAACTGTCACCTAAGTGACCCTGGGATTGCCTCCCCTGCCCTAGGATGCCCTGCTGGGGATGCTTGATGGGCGGGAAGACCTGGAGAGAGAGGAGAAGCCTGAGCCTGAGTCTGTGTATGAGACTGACTGCCGCTGGGCTGGCTGCAGCCAGGAGTTTGATTCCCAGGAGCAGCTGGTGCATGTGAGCCCCAGGGGGTAACAGGAATGCTGACTGGAGCCTGTAGGACATGCTGGGTGGGACACTGTGCGATCAGGCTGAGTGCCCTATTGGACAGTCATAAACGCAAGAGCGGTAGCTGTGTTTTACGAACTTGGAAGAACTGAGATGTGGGCTATGATGCTCTTCCTGCCCCATTGTCCCCTGTGAGGTGGAGCCCTGGAGGAATATGGTGGGGAGGGGAGGTCAAAGGGAAGGTCTGTTTTGGGTCTTGGAGCATAGGGGAACCTCGGAAAGCCTCTGCCTCTTCTCTCTCAGCACATCAACAGCGAACACATCCATGGGGAGCGGAAGGAGTTTGTGTGCCATTGGGGGGGCTGCTCCAGGGAACTGAGGCCCTTCAAAGCCCAATACATGCTGGTGGTCCACATGCGCAGACATACGGGCGAGAAGCCACACAAGTGCACGGTGAGGTACCCACTTCCCAAGCTCAGGGTCTCTCTCTAAATTGGGGATCCCCACCAAAGCAGGGCCCCATTATAACTTTCATGGGCCCTAGGCCCTTATGCCTTTGTAGGCCCCTTCTTCCATAAACAAATATTTAAAAAAATTTGTATTTTATGAGTGTTGGAATGCAGATAAACATTGATCTATTAGGACACTTTCTTGGATCTAAAAGCTAACTTTTCCCTTGCTTTTAAAAGAAATTAAGACATTTTTGTGGGTCCTTGAAAGTACTCTGAGCCCGAGGCATGGCGCCTCCTGCTCTGCCTAATGGAGAAGCCCTGCTCTGAGAACAGAAGACACTCCCCGACGGCCCCATCCTAAGACAGTCTGAGATCCCCAAGCGGGGAGACCTGCCCTGGCTTGACTGGGAGATGCTCACGGCCTCAGCTCCATGTTCCTGCAGGCAGAGTGTCTCTAGCTACTTCTGTTTCCCCAGCTTTTGCCTGCCCTTCTCCCCTAATCATGGGAATTCTCCTGAAGCCACAGTGCTCTCCCATCTTGAGTTATATTCTTTGATGTATGTCCCTTTTGAGATTTAGGGTTCCTCTAATTCCATGTCCTTCTGTCTGAGAGCTATTCTTTGACCCCCATATCCCTCAGTTTGAGGGGTGCCGGAAGTCATACTCACGCCTCGAAAATCTGAAGACACACCTGCGGTCACACACGGGTGAGAAGCCATACATGTGTGAGCACGAGGGCTGCAGTAAAGCCTTCAGCAATGCCAGTGACCGAGCCAAGCACCAGAATCGGACTCACTCCAATGAGGTGAATGCCCCCCCAAGAAACCTTCCCCACTTGAGAAGCCACCTACTGGGGAGATTCCCCCATAAGAAATCCCTTAGCCCAGCACCCACTCCACAGAGGTGAGTTCCCCCCACCCATATAATTCACCTGGAGAAGGCCTTTCTGAAACTAAAATGTCTACTTATCATCCCACCCCCTACCTCTAACCAGCCAAACGGCTAACATAAAACAGATCCTAAAATTCTAATTTGAGGAGACCCCTGGTCTCTTCAACCCCTGAATTTATGAGGCCTCATAGACTTGGGTTCACCCTGACATCTTTCCTAGGCCTGGACGTCAGTTTTTCTAATCTTCCTCTTGATCCTCTCATGGTTTACTCCAAGGGCCCAACTCTCCTTACTTCCTTGGGTGCTGTGTGTTCTCCCCTTATGCCCCCCCATCCTCACTTGATGCCCCTTTTTCCCATTCCTTCTTCATTCTTCTGCTTTCACCCCTTTGCCTGCTGTCTTCACTCTCTACTCAACAGAAGCCGTATGTGTGTAAGCTCCCTGGCTGCACCAAACGCTACACCGATCCCAGCTCGCTCCGGAAACATGTCAAAACAGTGCATGGTCCTGACGCCCATGTGACCAAGCGGCACCGAGGGGATGGCCCCCTTCCCCGGGCACCATCTCTTTCCACAGTGGAGCCCAAGAGGGAGCGGGACGGAGGCCCCGTCAGGGAGGAGAGCAGACTGACTGTGCCAGAGGGTGCCATGGTGAGACAACCTAGGCAACCCTCTGCCTCCTTACCCTACTGCCCTGCTGATACCTGTCTAGTCCCTTCTCAATTCATCCATCTCCTCCTATCACTCTTCTATGGCCAGTCCTCCAGTTGCCCCAGTGTTGCTCCTTGCACTACCCCAAGTCTAGGGATTTTAGTGTAATTACTTAATTGGTTCAGCAAATTCTTATATAGGACTTTTGTATTGTTCTAAGCCTTTTACATGTATAATTTCATGTACTCCTCACAACAACTTCATGAGAAAGGAACTAATTGTCCCCTTTTTTGGATGAGGAAACTCAAGCATAGGGAAATTGCCCAAGGTCATAGAACTAAGAGGATAAATTTGAGCCCAGGCGGTCTGTGCTCCAGCCCAGGCTTTTCTCATTAACGTCTCTCTTCCAGTTTGCCCTGTCCCTCACCTGCTCAGCCCTCTCTATACCTGTAAGCCCGCCCTCAACCCTGGCAATCACTGAAACAGCAAGTTCAGGGAGCTGTGGGAAAGGGGGAAACCGCCCTCAGCCCTCATCTTCCCCACAGAAGCCACAGCCAAGCCCTGGGGCTCAGTCGTCCTGCAGCAGTGACCATTCCCCAGCAGGCAGCGCAGCAAATACAGACAGCGGTGTGGAAATGACTGGAAATACAGGGGGCAGCACGGAGGACCTGTCCAGCTTGGATGAGGGGCCTTGCATTGCTGGCACTGGTCTGTCCACTCTTCGCCGCCTTGAGAACCTCAGGCTAGACCAGCTACATCAACTCCGGCCAATAGGGCCCCGGGGCCTCAAACTCCCCAGCTTGACCCACACTGGTGAGACCTGAGTATGGTGGGTGGTTGCTGGGCTGAGATCTGGACCTTCCCTGAGGTTGGTGGGAGGACTTTACCCTTCAGAGCTGCAATATAGCACCTTTGTACACTAGAAAATGTCCGCCTTCCTTAAGACACTTTCCTTCCATCCACCAGAAAATTGTTGTGATACAAAGTCTGTGAGGTGAATGCTATCCCCTCGGGTTGTGCAGTGTACAACTTGTACAACTGTTCACAGCAGCCCTGAATCCCTGGTGACACAGAAGTAGAAAGGGAACGGGAGAAAAAGACAGAACTGAGTGATTAGAGTTAAGGAGTCTCCCTGGGATTCCAGGACAAGGTTGTCCCATGGGGGAGGCAGAGTGAGACTCGGGGCTCCCTGACCACCCTGCCTTTTCTTCCTATCCCTTACAGGCACACCTGTGTCCCGCCGTCTGGGCCCTCCAGTTTCTCTTGACCGCCGCAGCAGCAGTTCCAGCAGCGTCAGCTCGGCCTACACTGTCAGCCGCCGCTCCTCCCTGGCCTCCCCTTTCCCCCCTGGCTCCCCACCAGAGAATGGGGCATCTTCTCTGCCTGGCCTCACGCCTACCCAGCACTACCTGCTCCGGGCAAAATATGCTTCAGCCAGGGGAAGTGGTACCCCACCCACTGCAGCACCCAGCCTGGATTGTATTGGGGGTCTTCCTGGACCATCCTGGAGAAGCCGAGCTGAGTATCCAGGATATAACCCCAATGTTGGGGTTACTCGGAGGGCCAGTGACCCAGCCCGGGCTGCTGACCGCCCAGCCCCAGCCAGAGTCCAGCGGTTCAAGAGCTTGGGTTGTGTCCACACGCCCCCCACTGTGGCAGGGGGAGGACGGAACTTTGATCCCCAACTCCCAACTTCTGTCTACTCACCACAGCCCCCCAGCATCACTGAGAATGTCGCCATGGATACCAGAGGGCTACGGGAGGAGCCAGAGGTTGGGACCTCCATGATGGGCAGTGGTCTGAACCCCTATATGGACTTCCCACCTACTGATACTCTGGGTTACAGGGGACCTGAGGGTACAGCAGCTGAGCCTTATGGAGCTAGAGGTCCAGGCTCCCTGCCTCTTGGACCTGGTCCACCCACCAACTATGGCCACAACCCCTGTCCTCAGCAGGTCTCCTATCCTGAACCCACCCCAGAAACATGGGGTGAGTTCACCTCCCACTCAGGGCTGTACCCAGGCCCCAAGGCTCCAGCTGGAGCCTACAGCCAGTGTCCTCGTCTTGAACATTATGGACATGTGCAGGTCAAGCCAGAACAGGGGTGTCCAATGGGTTCTGACTCCACAGGACTGGCACCCTGCCTCAATGCCCACCCCAATGAGGGACCTCCACGCCCACAGCCTCTGTTCTCCCACTACCCCCAGCCTCCCCCTCCCCAATATCCCCAGTCAGGACCCTATACCCAGCCAACCCCTGATTATATTCCTTCCGAATCCAGGCCTGGACTGGATTTTGATTCCCCCACTCACTCCACGGGACAGCTCAAGGCTCAGCTCGTGTGTAATTATGTTCAGTCTCAACAGGAGCTGCTGTGGGAGGGTGGGGGCAGGGGAGATCCCCCAGTCCAGGAAGCTCTCTATCAGAGTCCCAAGTTTCTCGGGGGTTCCCAGGTTATCCCAAGCCCTGCCAAGGCCCCAGTGGCCACATATGGAGTGGGCTTTGCACCCAACTTGCCCAATCACAAGTCAGGCTCCTATCCCACTCCTTCGCCATGCCATGAAAATTTTGCAGTGGGGACAAACAAGGCTTCGCATAGGGCAGCAGCACCCCCCCGACTTCTGCCCCCACTGCCCACTTGCTACGGGCCCCTCAAGGCAGGGGGCACCAACCCCAGCTGTGGCCACCCTGAAGTGGGCAGGTTGGGAGGGGGTCCTACCTTGTATCCTCCTCCTGAAGGGCAGGTGTGTAACCCCCTGGACTCTCTTGATCTCGACAACACTCAGCTGGACTTTGTAGCTATTCTGGATGAAGCCCAGGGGCTGAGCCCTCCCCCTTCCCATGACCAGGGGGACAGCTCTGAACACACCTCACCTCCCTCTGGACCCCCCAACATGGCTGTGGGTAACATGAGTGTCTTATTGGAATCCCTGCCTGGGGAGACACAATTCCTCAACTCTAGTGCCTAAAGTGGGGAATCCTACTCATCACAGATCCACATTTCCTAAGGGGCGTCCGTCCAGAGAAGTCAGGAAGAGGAGCCATAGCCCCCTGGGATGCCCAGGGAAGGAGGTACAGGCTGGGGGCTGTATACAATCTGTATATGTTTGGGGGAAGAATTTGATAATGACACTGTTTCTTGTGAATAAAGGAACTGCATCAGAAAGAGCCCTGCGTTATGTGCTGCTATCTTGGGGAGGGGTGATGACAGGGAACAAGACAAGCACTTTTCTCTTTAGAGAAGCTCTCACCACATCCCAACCTCTCAGGTCAGACTCACAAAGATGGAGACAGTCATCGGGGAGACACAGGATTTAAGAGACATGGTTTAAAGGGATATCCTCAGAACATCTGACCCCCCAACACCACATCACCAAAGGGTACCCAACAGAGACCACTGGAAATACATTTTCTCTTCCTCCTTGCCCCATCAGAAGAGGCTGGTGAAGTCAGTGAGCATCAACTGGACTAGCTGCCCAGGGTAGAGTGCATGGGCTGCTGGGTCAGATGTCTCCTGCTCAGGCCGAAACAGGGTCGGTCCAAACACAATTCCCAGGTTGTGGGGGGTCATGCGGTTCTTTTCTGAATGTGCTATCACCCTGTGAACAAAGGCCAAGAAAAGGGACTATAAGGCAGCAGCCTTGCTACTTCGAATAAATCTAGCCCTTCAAAGGTTTGAGCAGGGAAGAGTTCTCTCTGGGTTCCCTCAATGTGGTGGCCAAAGGAAACCAAGGAGAGTCTCAGGGGGATGGAGATGGGACCAGTGGGGAAACCTTCAGGATACAACTTGAAGATACAGCCTAGGATACAATCATCTCTTCTCAGCTTCAGAGACTGCCCACGATTTGGAAGGCTTAAATTTAAATGGCTATCCTCTCTCAGAAGTCACTGCCCAGGCCCAGCTCGGCTGATAAGCCATCACTACTGTCCCAATAGGAGACAAAGAGGCAGAGGGAAGGGAGAGCTTAGATTTCCCCTATCTCTCAAACAGCATTCCTGGGCTTCTCTTGGTCCCCATTTACCCATTTGATGTTGACCAATCAAAAGGCTTTGACTTTCATAACACGTCCCCTGCACAGAGGTTGCCTGTTTCCTTGATTTGCTCTAAATTTAGGTGTTTCCCTACCTTCCCCCCATCTGAACAGAGTCCCTGCTGCATGCCCCACCCCCCCTCTCCCCACATGAACAAAGATGTTCAGTCTTTCTGACCTGCATAAATGCTCCAGGAGGTACCTCAGAGTGTCATGGTTGGGCTTTGGCATTGAGACTATTAATTCTCGTATTTGAGAGCGGCACTGCTCTGATTCGGAGAGTGCTAGAGAGAAAGAGTAACGGGAAAGGCAAGGATGAGGTTAGGGAAGCTGTCAGGGTAGGGTGGGTAACTTACTACTCTTTCCAAGGCCCATGGAAGACATCATTTATCTATCACAGCTTTCTTTTTCACTGAGCTCAACTGCAGCCTTAGTAATGCTTTCCAATGCAGCCCTCTAACCATTCACACATAAGAATACTGGAGTTGGAACATGTGTTGAAAATTATTTTCCATTTCTGTGCTCACGACGAGATGGAAGAGTTTAAGGGAACCTCTCTACTCTAGTCTTTACCCCTCATAGCTCCCCCCGCCCCAGTATCAAGGGTATAGCCCAAAGCTCCAATCCCTTACCAAGGGCAGCACGAAAATGGGGCAGCAACAGTGAGGGTATCAGAGGCTGGGGTAGCTCCCTGAGAAAAAGCTTCAGGGCTCCAGTGACCACATGAATGTCATCCCACTCAGCACTGTCCAAATCTAAGCGGCCTTCTGGAAGAAGGAGGTACAGAGGGGTTCAGGGCTCAAGAAGGGCCAGATGGACCTGGAGGCTGAGAGGTCAGGAGTTTGGGAGAAGATCCGGCTAAGGCAGGCCACAGGAATGCCTAGGGGATCTACAGCGGGGCAAGACAGCAGTACAGGGGGGGACACATGGGGAGCACAAAGGATGTGGGGAACTTTTAAGGGTCGAAGAGGCCTCCATGGAAGTACCTTGTCCTGGTTGTTCAGGGAACACGTACCTCCCATCGGAGGTGACCGCCCGCTCTGTAACATGTACGAGAATAGATCAAGAATTAAGACGCAATTCCAG
Source organism: Rhinolophus hipposideros (assembly GCF_964194185.1). Classification (NCBI taxonomy): domain Eukaryota; kingdom Metazoa; phylum Chordata; class Mammalia; order Chiroptera; family Rhinolophidae; genus Rhinolophus; species Rhinolophus hipposideros. The sequence continues at coordinate 56,867,762 of NC_138055.1, forward strand.
CCAGACCACCTCCCCTTTCTGCCAGCTCCCTCACTCAGAACTGCCCGTGGTTCTGAGCCATGAAGTTCTTAGTACCACCATTTGCCCATTGGCCTTCTCACCTCTGTCCACAAGGAAGCGAAGTTTCTGGACCACTGCCAAGTTCCCGCTCACCCGGTAAATGCCATCTACATCTAGACCTAGGAGATGAGGCAAGGAACAGATAAGGATTCCTGCTCTAACATGTGTAGTGAGGTCTGGTGAGGGATCTGAGGGTGGAGAGAAAAAGGCCAGAAGGAAGACTAGGATGAGCGAGGTGGGGAATTCTAGGCCTTGGTCTGTTGGAGGGGGAGATTCAGGGTTGTTTGGGTAAATGACCTCTCTTATCCACAGCAGCAACGCAGAGCCGCACAAAGCTGGGCACGGTGTCCCCTTCCCGCTGGCACAGTGATTCCAACTGGCAGCCAAACACCTGGTCTGGGGAGGTACAGAGTGAAGGTGGGAAGCCAGTGTCAGCATCACCCATTGAAGCTCTTCTCAGCACAGGCATTCACCCCAAAGTTGGGATGGCCTTCCTGGCTGCCTGTTCCAAGCCTGGGCAAGGAGGAGCAAGCCCCTCACCCCCCAATAATCAGCAGTAGTGGGAAAAGCAGTGGTCTCAGGAGACCTCTGATCTATTATAATTATAGTTCTGAGAAGCTCCACTTTGAGCTTTGCTGAAGTTGTCTCATCCGTGAAATGGGCTGATGCCCAGATCAGGAACGTAAAACCACTACAGCACACATGAAGGAGAAAGGAGCCAGCAGGCCCAGCCCACCTCACCTCGGAGCAGACCCCGCTCCTGCAGGCTTTGCAAGGGTGGTCTCTTCGCGATAAGCCGCTTCAGCTTGTTCCGCACGCGGTTCTGCTCAGTTCCTTCGGGACAGCGACCTGTAGGAGGCAGGTGGAATCAGAGCTAAAGCGCAGCCGCGGGCAGGAGGAGCCTGGAGACTGCCCCCCAGGCCCCGGCCCCCAACCCCTGCCCCTTACTGGAGCTCCTGCGGGCGCCGAAACGCAGCAGTGGCTTGGACACGGGTTCAGACTCCTCTTCTTCGTCCTCCCCGGCGCTCAGCTCCGCCGGTCCGGAGCTTGACAGACGCAGCTCCAGAGGGTTCTCCCGATCCTAGACCCGGATGGGCGAGGTAGGCCGAGTCGGAGATTGGAAGTGAGAGAAATCTGCACCCCCATCTCGACGCAAGGAGACGCAAACCAGCTGCTGGGACCTCACGTCCCAGGCTCACCCAGGACTCTACACCGAGACCAGCCTGCCCCCCCACTACCTCCCAATCCTATTGTTCCTTTCCCACTCCCTCGGCCCCACTCGGGCCGGAGCCCGTCCGGGCTCTGCCCCGCCCCCCCCCCATCTCACCAGGCGGTCGATGACCTCTCGCAGCGCGCGGTGCCAGGCCCGCAGCTCAGTCTCGTGGTCAGACTGCAACAGGAACTCATGGCCAGGGACCGTCCGAATCTGAGGGACCGACGGGGAAAAGGCTTGGATCAGCGGGGAGGAGCATAAAAAGAAGGGAGGCCGAGCGCCAGAGCCGTGCGGATAATTGAGACCGCACCCTCGGGTCGGGTGGGGTTCGGGGAATGCTTGGGAGGGCACTCACATGCAGGACGTTGCGGCGGCTGGACAGGTGACGGCCATGGGCCAGGGCCGCCCCGCGCAGGTCCACACTGCTTTCCGGTCGGCTACCCGCTGGTCCCTGGCAATCGGAGAAACTAAGGCCACCGCTCGGTTTCCCTCCCTTCCTCCCTCTCGGCGGACGGCGAGACCAAGGGAGGCTGTGCTCCTTCCTCACTCCCTACGGTCCTCTGCGACGCCCTCCCCACCTCCGCCCCCACAGTGGCCTTAGGAGGTCAGAAGTGCGCGGGAGCCCCTCCTGCATCCGCCCTTTCCTTCCTCGCACTCACCCAGGCTGAGGAGGGCGCGGTCGGCGGTGGCTCTCGGTAAAACATCAGGCTGTTACCCGCTAACACCACCCACGACGGGCCCCAGTTCTTCCTGCAGTGGCAGAGGTGGCAGTGGTATTAGTACAAAGGTCGTGTATAATCATATGGGGAAGGCGCTTTCCCAACACTCTGCTCTGCTCTTTGTATGGAGTCCGACAGCCCAAGCCCCTGCGGTATTCCCAGCTTTGCTCACCTGAGCTTGCGCCCCCCCTGGGCGATCTTAGTCACGTTGAGCGGACCCGACTTTTCCACCTCCTGGGAAGCGGAGGGAGGGGTATCAATAAGTCACCCAGCACCCCTGACAGACGCCGCGGCTTTCCCCAAAGGCTCTCCCAAGAGTGAGGTCCTTTCAAGTTGCGGGGGAGGCTGGATAAGCGAGAATACCCAGAGAATACTAGAAAGAGGAAGATGTTTTTGGAAAAGCAGGAATTGGGGGACGGGGCGGGGAGGATCTTGGCATTGACAGGAAAATGGGAGACTTACATGGGGGTCATCCAGGACCTGCGGCAGAGGCCGAGGGGTCTGCCAGGCTGAAGGCTGGTCTGAGGGGTTGAGCTGGGAGGTGCGTTGGCAGAGGTAGGGTGAACCCTGGGGGAGGTGATTGGAAAAAACAGGTGGAGGAAACTAACCAGGGAGTCCCTGGCTGTGGGAGAACAGGGGTGCGGATGTCGGTGACAGGAGGGGGATGGGAGTGGGGGGGCAATAAAGAAGAATGTCTTGCCTAAAAGAGAAAGTCGTGAAAAGATGGCTTTTCTTGCCTGTGATCCGGAAGAGGAAGGGATCTCACCTGGGGGTCGAGCAGTTCTGGGGTCCCTGTGTCAGATTCTGAGCCCTCTGCCTGAGATCGCAGGACACCGTTGTCCCTATTCAGGGTCTGTGTCCCCTCCATGGAGCCAGGGTTCTGGGGGGAGAGGGAGGTAAAGCTACATCCAGATGCCATCTCAACCAGCTCTCAACACTCTTCTCACAATTTTCTGATTCTTCTGATCTAAGAGCCCCAGAAAGAAAACATTACACTGGGGCACAGTAGGGGAAACGAGGCGATTGAGGGGCCAAAGGGATAAGCAGGAGGGAAGGTCTCACCGTCTCTCGGGTGCGACTGCGGCGTGGGGGCTTCCAGGACTTGCAGCCAGTTAGCGGATTTATGTAGAAGCAGCGTCCGGAATTGGGGTCCAGGTGCTGTTCCCAGGCATCCAGCCTCTGCAGAGGGGGGCAGGCAGGGCTTGGGGGCGGGGACCGGGGACAGCTGCGAAGGTCCACCAAGTTGCAGTACACAGGGGCCTCTGACATGAGGGGCTGGGGTCCCGCCTGAGGGGAAAGGGGGTAGAAAGAGGTAGTTATTCTTCCTGTGCCCCTCCCGAATCTTCTCTCCACCTAACCACCTCCTTCTCTCCCCCACCAGTTTTCTCACTACCAGATCCTGGCTGGGGTGACCCAGGTTCTGGGAGAGAAACCCCGTCCCCAGCTTTTTTCTTTTCTTTCAACTCCCTCACAGCCTTCTTTGCTCTTCTCCTCACTTCCTGTTGCCAACTTCCCTCCTCCCCCACCCCACCCCCACCCCAGGGCCGCAGGAAAGGGGAACAGGCTTTGTGTGTGGGGGGGGTGAGGGGAGCGCCCCACCCTCATATTCTCCAGAGTAAAAGAAGACAGGGAAAGAGGGGATATGAGATAAGAGGGGCCATTGTCATCCACTAGTAAGTAAGAGAGGGAAGAGGCTGAGTCTTTGGGAAGAGCAAGGGAGTTACATCTCTCGAGGAGCCTTGCTGTTGACGCGAGCTGGTAAGACAGGACACAGGACAAACCCTGCCCTGGGTCAGGAGTTAGGAGGAAGAGAGAGAAAAGCATAGGCAAGGTTGTCCTTCTTTTAGTCCTTGTACCATCTGCTAGGTTCCATGTGACCTCAGGATCTTTGCTACTAGCTGTCCCTGAACTAGAATTCCTTCTCATCTCCTAATTTGCTTCATGGCTGTCCCTGCCTTCTCCTGAATCGTATTCAATTAAATGGCATCTTTGAGATGCCTTTCCAGGCCACCTCAGTTACTTTCCTCCATATTTACCTTCTTGGTAGCACTTATCAGTTCCAGGGGTTATCTTACTTATTGTAAGATATGTGTGTTATTATTATGTGTGTTGTCACTCGTGGGAATCCCTTGAGAGCAGAGTTTGTCTGTCCTGTTTGCCACTGTGCCTGGAACAGGGCCTAGAAGTACACATCTGTTGACTGCTAGTGCTCAGGAGAGCTGTGACTTACCACGTTGGCACTGGCCTCTGTCACCAAGTCTTCCTGGGACAGAGATCTTCCACTTGGTCCTTCGTGGAAGGGCTTCAGGGGAGTAGACTTCAAATCGGTAACACTAACACTTCTACACATTTTGGGGGGAAGAGGAGGAGGCTGCTGAGAGGTAGCCCGGGCTCTGCCTGGCGTTTCCTGAGACAGGTGCAGCTTTTCCAATGAGCCAAGAAACAATTTTGACCCTGGAGACAGAGAAATGGGGAGAGCAGGGGCAAATGATCAGAGGCGTGATCTTGGCTGGCTCCCGTGTTCTGGCGGCTCACAGGGAAGATGGGGAGGGGGCTGTGAAAAATAAAATGAGAGCTAGAAGGCTTGAGACTAGGAGGAGAGGCAATGGGGACACCAGGTAAGGATAAGGAGTAGGCTGATCACAGGAAAATAAGAGGAGAAGGTCAGCAGAAGCTCAGGGGAGCCTCCTTCCAATCACTCCCAGAAGCCAAGGAGGTAGAAAGGTGCTGGGGGAGGGCTTACTCACCAGGAATCCAGAAGAAGTGGCTGGGGGTTGTGGCCGTTGGGCTCTGGGAAGGGATAGATTCCTCTGTCATGTAGGCAGCTGGGACAAAGATGGGCCTAGAGGTGGAGGAAGCTCCCAGGCGCCTCACCAACCACCAGTCTGAGTTGGTCTTCCGAAGCAGTAGGAATCTGTCCCCTTCAGCCAGAGACACCTGCCGCCCATCTGCCGCAGTATAAGTGAAGGCATAGAGGGCACAGAGCTTGGATCCCCGAGAAGTGTTTCGGGGCCCCAGCCCTAGACTTCCCCAAGTACTTGGCCACCACCGGCCTGACAGCATTGTGATCAGTACTGTCACCTGTGGGAAAAAGGGGTGTTGGATATCCAGAAAGGGACAGGACTGGGTACTTCCAGGCAGAGAGACATGGTTCTAAGAGCTGTGTGGAGGTAAGGTAAGGACAGGAACCCTGGGGTGAGAGGAGAGGACAAAGCAGAGGACCTGGGTAGGGGGGGTCAGTGACAGGTTTTGGGGGCTGAGAACTCCTGGGTGATGTGACTGGTGAGGAAGTATATAAGTAAAGTAACAGAGGATGTGGTCAGCAGGGCTGTGAGGCCGGCAAGGCAGGAAATCAGAGGACCTGGCTTAGCTTGGTGATTTTCCCCCAAATACCTTTTGGGGCCCATCAGAAGATCCAGGGGCAGGAGGAGCTTGGTGGTGGTGGGACTCTTGAGCTGGATACAGGAAGATGAGGAGAAAGAATCAGTTCTGAGACAGAACACAGGCAAAGAGAAAGGAGTTAATGACAGAGATTAAAAAAAAAAGTTTGTTAACTTTTATTAAATTTACACAGGCACCAATGTTTCCGTTGCTGATCACCTCAGACTTAAAGCTGCATGCTTCCTGTGTAGAGTCAGAGAAACAGAGAGCTAAAGCAATAATAAGACAACATTGGAAAGAACAAGAAAGTGGATGGGAGAAATATTGAGGGGTTCAGAGTTAGAGGCATCAGTAAAAATGTCACTATCCTCCCAATCCAGAACACATTTTGGGGAGCTGGGAAACCTTGATACATCCCTCAGTATTTAAGCCTCTTGGGCAGGCTGTATGTTAGTGTGTGGGTTCATTCATTCATGCTCTTAACAAGAATTGTCCGTGTGCCTCCTGCGTGAAAGGAACACTGTTAGGCACTGGAGATAAGAGAGGGGAAGGAGATAGACACAGCCCTTGCTCTCTTGGAGCTTAAGAACAGATGTTAACTAAAGACACAATAAATGTATTAATTACAATTGAATGCGGGACTATAGACAAGTAGTATAGGAGGCTATGACAGCAGATGGGGTAGATGAGAGACTAAGGCCAACATCTCCCTGGAAGGTGGGTAGTGACCTCCCCTGTCCATTGCCAGAGCTTTAAAACCCACACGTGTGCTTTCTCCTTACCTGACCACTCCTCTTTCGGCTTTCTCTCAGTTTCTCCACTGCACAAGTGAGGCTTTCTCTGGGGCTTTCTGTCTGGCTTTGGAGACGTGGGGTAGAGAGTGCTCCTCCCCCTTGGTGGCTTCAGACAGCCAGCTCACCTCCCCTGACTCGTGATCTGAGGGTTGGTTTGCCAGTACTGGGATTCTGCCTCAGTGATCTTTCTTCTTAGTTTGCGCCACTTTCAAAATATGGAGAATCTCATCCCTCAACCCTTCTTTCCCACTTCCAAAATAGTGACCAACTTCATCCATTCATTCATTTATCTGATGTTTGGTAAGTGCTCAAATCCCATCCTTTTCTGCTTTCTCTGAAACTGTCCTTCCTGCACTTTATCGTCTCCCTCTTTATTGACTCCTTCTCATCAGCTTTTGACTCCTTCCCTTTAGCTTTTAAACGTAGCCAAGTCTTCCCCATCTTTAGACAAACCTCCCTTGACTGTGCTCTCTCGTTACCACCGTGTGTCTCTCTTCCTTTTTTTTAAATCAAACTTCTTAAAAGAGTTACTACCTACACACAGGGTCTCTATTTCTTCTTTCCTAACTCCCTCACCTTTCCAAGGTCACTCCTCACTAGGGACACACCTGACTTTGCACAGACACTTTGCAGTCGTTATGCAGTTTGACTTCTCAGCAGCAAACACAATTGATCTTTCTCTCCCACAAACGCTGCAGTTGTCACCCTTACCTCTCTAGCAGTTCCTTCTCTGTTGCATAAGGAAGGACTTTCTTTTGCTTGTTCCTTAAACTCCACAGGTCTGTCTGAGATCCTGTACTCTTTGCACTCTGTATACCGTAGGTGGTCTTATTCTCTCCAGCTCAAATCACCTCCATTATGCTGCTGAATACAATATCTCCAGTCCAGATCTTTTTCTGGAGCTCCAGTCTAATCCACTGTCCACTGAAAAACTCCACTTGGGTATTTCACAGGTACCACAAACACAATTATGTTCTAAACTGAACTTGTCAACTTCCCTCCAAACCTGTTTCTTCCAGTACCACTATGCAGTTAAATTTAAATACAATAAATATTTATAGAATGCTTATTAGCATACGAGATCAGACAATTAAGTTCGTGAACTCATCCTAGGAAAAGTGCCGCATACCTCATTGCTGAATATCACTACAGTCACCTTCGAAGTACTCCCCTTGGGAAGCTATGCACCAATACTAGCACCTAGTCCACCCTTCAAAGGAATTTTGGAACTCTTTTTCTGGAATGTCCATCAGAGCTTTCGTTGTATTACGCTTGATATCCTGAATGTCATCAAAATATCTTCCTTTCAATATTTCCTTTATCTTTGGGTAAAGAAAGAAGTCCTTGGGGGTCAGATTAGGTGAGTAGGGAGGATGTTCCAACTCAGTTATTTGTTTACTGGCGAAAAACTCTCTCACAGACATGTGAGCCAGTGCATTGTCGTGATGCAAAAGCCATGAATTATTGGCGAAAAGCTCAGGTCACCTAACTTTTTCATGCAGCCTTTTCAGCACTTCCAAATAGTAAACTTGGTTAACTGGTTGTCCAGTTGGTACAAATTCATAATAATCCCTCTGATATCAAAAAAGGTTAATACTATCGTTGCAACAAGTTCTGGAACTTAATTGTCGTATCTGACACTTTGTTGAGGATTGCAGGAAAGCTGGTATCAGCTGGAGCTGTCAGCCAGAATGTCAACATGAGACCTCTCCAGCATGGCAGTCTCAGGGTAGTAACACTTCTTACATGGCCACTCAGGGCTACCAGAGTGTCCCAAGAAGCATGGGCAGAAGCGACATGACTTCTTATGGCCTAGCTTCAAAAGGCCCAGAACTTCTACAGCATTTTTGAGAATGAAATGAATATATGTGAAGTGCTTAGAAGCAGAAGGCTCATAGGTACTATGATTATTCTTAGGGAGATTCGAAGGTGACTAAGAAGGATCCCTTTCTCAATTACTGATGTGTGTGCGATTCCTTGTATAATACATACTTGTTGCCAAACTCTTAGCCTTACTTCCCCTTAACCTGACCTTTTCCCTACACATGCTCCCTCCCTCTTTAATGAGATTGTCTAGCTGTATGTGAGCTGCAGACTGATATTCAATCAATATTTAATAATTACATTCTCTTTTACTATGAGGCTATCTACACTAATTTCCACTGTGTCACTAAAGTCAGTTTATCGTAACTCTCAACTCTTAATTCTTATGAACGTGAATGGACAGTTGGCCATTGCGAGGAGCGGCCGTCAAGACATCGCCACAACACGGTAGTAGACCTTGGTTTCCGTCACCGCCCTCCCGAGGCGTTAGAGGATTCAAGCGCTCGGGGCCCTACGGGTGACTTTCCCCTGGGCCGCCAACCAAAAAGGCGCCGCTCTAGCACTGCATCTGCAGCCTCCTCTTCTCTATGGTATTCCTTTCCTGTTGCCTGGTGTTGCACGACGGGAGAAATAGTCGGCTACACGTGGGCGGTGCGCAAGAAATAGCGTAACTCAGGACTCCATTTCCCGGCGTGACTCGCGGTGGTCGCTCAGCCCGCAGGCGGGGAGCCAGTTCCGGTTGCATCAGCGTGGGACCCACGGCAAAATGAGACTGTTCGTGAGCGAGGGCGCCCCGGGGAGCCTGCCTGTGCTGGCCGCGGCCGAGCGGGCCCAGGGCAGAGCGGAGCTGCTTATCAGCACTGTCGGCCCCGAAGGTAGTCGGGTTGGTGCTGGAGGGCGATGGATGAGAGGGGCGGGAGCGAAACACGCCTGACTCGCCGTCCGCAGGTGTCTTGGTCAGACCCCAACCTCTACCTGGCACTCCCGTCAATCTGCTGCCCCATTATCCTGGGTCCCCCGTACCCTCTTCCTATCCAGTCATATCTTTCATCGATCACTTCCCTTAGTTGCCCTCAGCATACCTTTCCCTCGTCTCTAGCCTCCCCTTCATCTTCTAGGACGCTCGCTGCCTCCCCCCAGTGAACTTCTCTTTCCAACTTTCTCCCCCACCTACCAACCCCGCCTTCTCCCCGCCAACACCCACGCTGGTCACTCGCATGACAGCCCCCAGGCACCTCGTTGTCGTTCCTAGGAAACCCTACTCTCCTCTCCTAAAACACACACACACATAAACACTCCTTTTGGTTTACCTCTTCTGTTCCCAGCCAACTGTTTGAGTAACTCTTAAGCAGTTCTCTTGCCATTCTTAGTACTGTTAATTTTGTTCCTCCGCTGTTATCTCAGAACATTCTCATATCCTAGTTACTTTTCATTGTTCCAGTTCTTGGCTGCAGCACTATCCCAATAACCACCTCCTCCCTTCAATCCCCATCTGTTGTTTCCAGCTGGCAGTCTCCGCTGAGCCCCTGCTGGTCTCCCCAGCTCTTTCTGGACCTCCTCCCTTTCAGTGGTTCTATCCTGGAACCTCTGGATTGAGACTGCCCATCGTTCTTCCCCTTTCCCCTGAACAATGCAAAGTTGTCCTTCTAGTTGACAAAGTATTTTTTCCTGTTTTTCACCCATTTTCCTTTCCTGCATTAGATTGTGTGGTCCCGTTCCTGACCTGGCCTAAGTTCCCTGTCTTGCAGCTGGATAGTGGCAATTACCTCTTCTCCACTAGTGCAATCTGCCGGTCAGTATTGGTACTTGATGTGGGGAGGTGGCTGAATCAAATCAGGGTTTACTGACCTCTGTGTGGCCTTATTCGCAACCACTGTTTCACTGTGGGGTGAGAAATGGGTTAGACAAATGGGCCCCTCTAATTCCACCTTCTGTTGCTCTCTTTCTGGCAGATACTTCTTTCTGTTATCCGGCTGGGAGCAAGATGACCTCACTAATCAGTGGCTGGAATGGGAAGCAACAGAACTACAGGTGGGACTGAGACATGGGGGATGGTAGGCAGGCCCTTGTGCTGCATGGCCATCCTGACCTGTGTCCCCCGCATTTTAGCCAGCTTTGTCTGCTGCCCTGTACTATTTAGTGGTCCAAGGCAAGAAGGGGGAAGATGTTCTTGGCCCAGTTCGGAGAGCCCTGACTCACATTGACCATAGTTTGAGTCGTCAGAGCTGTCCTTTCCTGGCTGGGGTAAGTTGGGCCTTGAGATGGGGATCAGAGAAAGTTGTATGGTATAAAAATTAAGAAGAAAAACGGTATTTAGCGTGTTCAAACCCCAACACTGCCACTTGCTAGCAGTGTAACCTTGAAAAAAATCATTAATCTTTCTAATCTCTTTTTTTTCCATCTATGAAACGGGAATAATATTGGAACCCACGTCACTGGGTTGTGAGGATTAAGTGAGATCATTTAAATGCTCAGCATAGAGCTTGACATGTAGTGAGTGCTTAGGAAATGGTAGGTGTTTTTGTTACTCTTGGGGAGAAACTGAGTCTCACCTGTATACCTTTTTCTTTTCTTTCTCCAACAAAGGAGACAGAATCTCTAGCTGATATTGTTTTGTGGGGAGCACTGTATCCATTACTGCAAGACCCAGCCTACCTCCCTGGTGAGCACTGTGCATATCACTTCACTCCCAGCCCCTACGTTGGGAGCTTGGTGTAGGGGTTATAGAATGGGCTGTAAAAAAGTTGAGGACCCACTATGAAGTTTGGCTTGACAGGGCAGCTACAGCAGAAAGATGGCAGAGGGAACTGGGGAGGGCAACTGGAGAAACTTCATGAAGAAGGGGAGGAGGTCCACTCCTGAATGCCCATTACTGGTCTTGCTGATTCCCTCCTTTCTCCCATGCCCACAGAGGAGCTGGGTGCCCTGCACAGCTGGTTCCAGACACTGAGTTCTCAGGAGCCATGCCAGCGAGCAGCAGAGGCTGTACTGAAGCAACAGGGAATCCTGGGCCTCCGGCCCTACCTCCAAAAGCAGCCCCAGCCCAGCTCCCTTGAGAGGAGGGCTGTCAGCAATGAGCCTGAGGTTTGGAACAGCGCAGAGGGGTCCCCACAGAGTCTCCGTGCCTGAGGGGGGTGGCGTGGAGAGGGACTCTGAGCATGGCCACTAACTTTTTCAGTTAGAGAGCACCGAGAGAGTTTCTTTACTCTGGGGGGCCCTACTCACCTGGTGAGGGATTTTGTTCACTCTTCATAGGAGGACGAGCTGGCCACCCTATCTGAGGAGGATATCGCCTTGGCTGTAACTGCTTGGGAGAAGGGCCTGGAAAGCTTGCCTCCCCTTCGGCCAAAACAGAATCCAGTGTGAGTTGGCACAGATGAATGTGGCTTGGTTTCTTAATGGAGGTTGTTGATAGAACCAAGTTGTTGATAGACCTGTTTGCCAGTTCCCCTTTGCTGCTAAAAAGGGGTGCCAAAACAATGTATACAAGTGGACACTTTGGTCAACGTTGCTCAAGCAGTAGTTCGCCATAATCAGAAGTGTCTGGATGCTGATGGTACCACTTTGAGCACCTCTTGTAATTGCAGAAGGCAAACGTGACTTGTGTTCATCTTTTGTTATCAGTATATACTGAATATTACAATTTTAAAACAGTTTTCCTTTCTTAAAATGTGTATGCATTTTTTTGGCACCCTCTGTATAATAGACTGTAACCTCCTTGAGGGCAGAACCCTGGGCGTGCCTTTCTGTCTCCCACAGTAGTAAGTATACTCATGATGAGGCATAAGTTACAGGATAACAAAAGGAGCACACAGCGTGCTACCCCGTTCTCAGGGACTTGGGTTACGGGGATGACTGGGCGGAAGGCCAGTCATTAGTGACGGAAGGCTTTCCAGAAGGAGCTGAGTTTGAAACTGGACTTTAGTGTTCAGCAAGTGTAGATTGAGAATGGTTGGAAAGATAAAATGGGCCCTGATGAGGTGTCCGTGCTAAGGAGGGCGGGTGGATACTTGATGTTGCAGCTGACCTGTCAAAGATGATGAAGCCTGAAAAGAGTAATTGGTTGAGTGATTTCAGATAGCAGATTGAGTGATACGAGTAAGAATGATCCCGGAACACTGGGGAGGAGAGGGTGGTTATGAAGGTAGTAGCTGGTGCCTGCTGGTTTGAGTCAGGCCATGGGGAAATGAGCGACAGGGATTAGGGAGAGAAGAGTCAGGGTTGGCGAGCTGTAAGGATTTCAGGTAGTGACTAGAGGTAATACTAACACAGCACCTGGGAAAAAGGGAAGAGGTCAATGCTGGGGAAGTTTTTGGGTGGCATTAGAGTCCACCGATTAGTGAGGGGTGCTGATTGGACAGAGCCTCGGGAGAGTGGTCAGTCCCCAGGAAGTTGGAGCCTGAGAATGAGCTGATGGAAAAGCAGCAGTCACAGGAGTACAGAGGGACACAGGTCGGTGTTGGAATGCGCCTGCTTAGCAGCAGTACACGAGGCTTGTTCACTGCGGACAGGACCCTGTACTCACAGCTGTGGGGGATCGTAGGGCTTTGGGGGAGTTTATGGCCCTGTGGAAAGACTTCAGGTACAGCTGACCCTGTGACAGTAGACTAGGTCTAGACCTGTGTCTGAGTAGCTAATGTACTTTTGGTCCCTTGACCCTCGCATCTTCCCCATGCACTGTTCTCTTCCTCTGTCCCTGCCAGGTTGCCCGTGGCTGGGGAAAGGAATGTACTCATCACCAGCGCCCTGCCTTACGTCAACAACGTCCCCCACCTTGGAAACATCATTGGTTGTGTGCTCAGTGCTGATGTCTTTGCCAGGTGGAGCTGGCTGCTTGGGGAGAAACCTGAGGAAGCAGTGGGCCCCAAAGATTAGGAGGCCTCAAGGCTGGGGTCGTGGGGAGGCGCTGAGATGGGGGACCTCTGCGATCACCATATTCTCTTCCAGGTACTCCCGTCTCCGCCAGTGGAACACCCTCTATCTGTGTGGGACAGATGAGTACGGTACAGCAACAGAGACCAAGGCTATGGAGGAGGGTCTCACCCCCCAGGAGATTTGTGACAAGTACCATGTAATCCATGCCGACATCTACCGCTGGTTTAATATCTCGTTTGATATTTTTGGTCGTACCACCACACCACAGCAGACCGAGTAGGTTTCCTGTGATCAGGCAGAAATGGAGGGTGAAGGCTGGGGCTGGGGACAGTAAGACTGTCCTGGAGACAGAGGAACCAAGATGGTTATGTCAGCATTCCCCCTAAACTTAGGATATGAATATTGCCCTGAAATGTATTCCAGGCATTATTAAGGGGACTCGGTTTGTGCAGGAGCCTGACCAGGGCCTGAAGGAGTCACTGAGGGAGGGAAGAGACAGGATGTAGGCTCATGGGAAGTATCTGCCTTCCTTCTACCGCCTCCCTTCTCTTCTCTAGCTGCCTCAGAGTCTGAGGATATTCCTTCCCACTCCTCTGGGTGTTTATAGCAAATACACTTTCTTGCTCTGCCTAATAGTCATCCTTACAAAATATCCTCATAGTAGAAGACAGGCTGCCAGCTAATAGTGCTGTGCAGTTTAGTAGGACTGATTTAATTTTAATTTTTAGGACATACTAAAGAACAGTGCAGTCCTATTCTCTTGGAGATTTTTGTTAATGAAGAACACAAAACAGATAAGTGTATTTAACAAAGAAATTCTGAAGAAGTGTTAAGGGAAGAGGTTGTGTGGGGAGCTGTGGAACGTGTTTGAGGAGTCTGGGTTCATCCAGTCAAACTCCCTAAAGATAAGTACAGAACCTTTGCCGTGAGGGGCCTTCTGCCTCATTTCTTTGGCATTTGGAGTACATGAGTTTGGGCCCTGGGTGGAGTGCCATGAGAGTGGGGTGTACCACCACTTCCTCTGACTTCATCTGACCTGTCCCTCCTCTATCCTATGCTCAATTTGCCAGAATCACCCAGGACATTTTCCAGCGGTTGTGGAACCGAGGTTTTGTGCTGCAAGATACTGTGGAGCAATTGCGGTGTGAGCGTTGTGCCCGCTTCCTGGCTGACCGCTTTGTGGAGGGCGTGTGTCCCTTCTGTGGCTACGAGGAGGCCCGGGGTGACCAGTGTGACAAGTGTGGCAAGCTCATCAATGCCATTGAGCTCAAGGTGAAAGGAGGGTCTCATGGGATCCCAGAAGGAGACAATCTGTTCTTAAAGGACTCCCAGTCTTTCTATTCCATCTCAGCAACTCATCATTTAGTTCTTTGAATGAATATTTAATGAACATTTTCTATGTGCTTAGTGTTGTGCTGGGAAATAGACAAGTTGAGTTTATACTTCCCTACTGTTGCTCCTGCTTCAGACCACCTGATCTGCATTCTTCTCTCTTCCATAAATATTCTGTTTACTCATTTGTTAATTTATTCATTTAACAAACGTTTTTTGTCTTTGCAAGAGGGTAGTCACAGTTCTAGGTGCGGAGGAGATAGCAGTGAACAAGACAGACTTATCTGGTTTGGGGATGAGACTAAAAGACAAGAGTATAATTATAGAATAAACTGCCGGGAGATGTGATAGTGACTTCTGGGGGATGATTTAAGGAAGGTGATGAGGGAAGGCCTCTCAGAGGAGGTAACCTTTGAACTGAGAGTTTAACTGAAGAATGGGAAGGAGCAAGCCAGGCAGTGAGTGGGATTAAAAGTGTTCTAAGCAGAAGGACCAGGAAATGCTAAGGCCCAAGGCAGCAAGCAGCTGAAAAGGTAAAACTGAAAAGGCCAGTGTTGGGGGCGGGTGGTTAGATCAGTTGGTTAGAGCGCGATGCTTGTAACTCCAGGGTTGCCAGTTTGACCCCCGCATGGGCCAGTGTGCGCTGCGCCCTCCACAACTAGATTGAAACAACTACTTGACTTGGAGCTGATGGATCCTGGAAAAACACACTTAAATAAAAGTTTAAAAAAATATATAAAAAAACAAAAACAAAAGAAAAGGCCAGTGTTGCTATAGCACAGGAAACGAGAAGGAGCAGGGAATGAGATGAGGTCAGATTACCAGGGCCTCGTAAGCCACTGCGGGAGTTGAATGGCAAGCTGCTCTGTGGGAAATGGATGGGAGGGAAGCGTGAGAAAAAGCGGGGAGACCAGTTTGGAGGCTAGAATGCTGGCTCAGAAATGGGATGATGTTGGCTCGGACTAGGTTAATAGCAGTCAAAATGGAAAAGTAAAGCTTTGAGATGTGTTTTGGAAGCAGACTCTAGAATTGGATAAACTGGACTTCAAGGTGAGGGGGAAATAAAGAAAATGATGATTTGTAAATTTTTGGTTTGAGCAGCTTGGGTAATTGGATGAAGAATAGACTTTCTGGTGGAATGCAGTGAGACTGTTTGGTTTGGGTTTGTTAAATTTGAGTTGCCTCTTAGACACCTAAGGAGGTGTTGGATATAGGCAGTTGGATATAGGCATGTGGAGTTCAGGAGAGAGGGCCTGAGAGAGTTACAATTTCTCACCTTCAAAAACCCAGATCAAAACTCACTTGGAAGCTTTCTTTGATTAGCCCCACCTAACTGCTTATTCCCTTAATCTCACTCTTCAGAGTTTATATAGTGAGTTTGTACCATGAAAATAAATATTTCTGGACATTTTTGCTTTGTAAAGGTTTCCCATGCAAGCCCTGTCTCCCTAACTTTTGTTGCTTCCGCCTCCCCTCACAGAGCTGCATACAGTGTATTTCTCAGAGAATGCTTTTCCCCCCTATTTTGTTGATAGGAAAGAGATGTGAAACTCAAAGTAACAAATGTTATGCTATGTAGACTTGCATCTCCAAGTTCACAGAAGGCCCAAGTAGTAGATGAGTTGGCCGGGTTTGAGCATGAAGCTAAGCTACACAACAGGTTGGCAGCTCATCCCTCTGTTCTTCTCCCCTTGCCTGACGGCTCTCCTCTGCCTGCAGTCCTGATCCTGACTATCCCACCTTGGGTCACCCCTTCTCTTGAATTTCTCTTCACAGAAACCTCAGTGTAAAGTCTGCCGGGCACGCCCTGTGGTGAAATCCTCTCGGCACCTATTTCTGGATCTGCCTAAGGTCAGTGGGCCTTTCCCTCAACTTGGTCTGCACAACTTCTGCCCCCTCTGCCTCAGCCACAAATCTGTACCAAATCACACTCAAATGTTTTAAATGCCCATTTAAAAATTATACATCATAAAAAGATGTCATAAATTAATGGGCACAAAGCAAAAGGCCCAGGCCCACTAAGTTCCAGGCCTGTTCACCAGAGCAGAGCTATTTACAACCGCTGTTTTCCTTTGTGTGTATTCAGTAATATCATATGCATATGAATGAACTGTTACATATATATGTTCTCTTTTCTCTTAAATATATTAATGTGTTTCCTAAGACAAAAGACACATTCTTGCATAATCACAGTACAGTTAACAACTTTAACAATTATACATATATATATGTGTGTACATATATATAATACATATACAATACATATATATAATATATATATACATGGTCATGTGATCTACCATCCATATTCCAATTTTGCCAATTATCCCAATAGTATCCTTTATAGCATTATTTTTCCTTTAGTACAGACTAGCGCAGGATCATGTATTACATTTAGTTTTTATGCCTCTAGTTTCCTTTCATCTGAAACAGTTCTCCATCCTTTCTTTATCTTTTATGACATTAATAGTTTTTAAGAATGTAGGCCCTGACCCCCTTTTAAAAATACTGTATTCCTTATTTTGGATTTGTTGGGTGTTTCCTCATGATTAGATTCAGGGTATGCACCCTCAGTTGGAATACTACATGAATATATTATATTCTTTCCATAAGCACATGATGGCCATTTCTCCCTAACTGGTGATGTTAATCTTGTTTAGTCAAGGTTTTATTCAGTTTCTCCACTGTATAATTAATATTTTCCCCCTTGCAAGTTATAAGCAGTCTGTGGGAATATACTTTTAAAACCATGCAAATACTTGCTCTTTGTTGAAAGGTTCCTTCTAAATTTAGCATCCATTTATTTAATCATTCTTTCCTGAACCAGTTTTCATTAAGATTTTCCAATTCTATCACTCTGTCCACATTTACCCTTCCCCTTTGTTCAGTCAGTTCTTTAGTTATTACCAGTGTGGACTCTTGGATTCCTATTTTTTGCAGTGGTTTATAATTCATTCCTGTCCTAAGTTAATTTTCATGTTCAAATTGTCCCTTACTTGGCCAATGGGAGCCTCTTCAAGATTGTTTCTCTCTGTGTTTTTGAGATCTCCCACCATTTTTAAAGCACTTTCTTGTTTTCAGGCATAACAAGATATTCTGGATTCATTTTGTTCCTGCCTTGGAATCAACCATTTCTCCAAAAAACCCTGGTTCATTTTAGTAAGAAACAATATTAGAGACCAAATTTAGGTGTGCTTATTGCCACTGAGGTGGCTTCGCTTGTAGGCCCTTTCAGCAAAGAGAGTTAGGCACTGATTTGAGATTCACACTGACACCAGCAATTCTAGTCCATCCCCACAGGGTTCTTCCTCACTTCCCCTCGTTTCATATTTGTATCTCCCTTTTTTCATAGCAACAACATTTACTTATTTGCTCAACCCTACAATACACCTAAAAATAATTTCAGAATTGCTTCACCCAGACCACTACCAAAAACCCACTAACAAGAGTTTAAGGTTTGTTGGCAGTTCTGTCCGTTCCCTGCAACTGAGGGTATATAATCAAATAATGTGTTCAAAATTGTCTTAGTTTGTCCACCTTCCATGTGGTTATGTTCCTGAAATAAGTTAATAAGTTTGGTTGATTTTCTTTTAGTTTTTTTCTCTCATGCTTGTTCATGTAATTTTTTGACTAAGTAGAACATCAGTATGTTTCTAAAAATTAAAACCATACAAAAAGGTGTGAGAGAAGTGTCATTCTCTTCTCCTGTCCATGACACCTTGTTCTCCCATCTTCTGTGAGTGATCAACTTCATTTTTTGATTTGTCCTTAGTGTGTTTACTTTATAAAGATAAGCTTATATATAAAGATAAGCAGAGAGATGTGTGTGTATATGTGTGTGTGCATACATATATGTTATTTCCCCTTCTTATACAAAATATATCATACTGCATATATTCTTTTGCATTTTGTCTTCCCCCTAACAGTATGTTCTGGAACTCACTCCATATCAGTTCACAGAGATCATCCGTGTGTGTGTGTGTGTTTTAAACAGCTGCATAGTAGTACGTTCTGTATAGGTACCATAGATTATTTAACCAATTTTCTATGTTCTTCGTTTAGGTAGTTTCCAGTATAGCTGGTCCTCAAATAACATTTTGTTCAATGTCATTTTATTATAATGTTGATGACATGCTGTAGGAACTTAATTCTTGTTTATGTCAATTGTCTTATGGTAAAATTGTTTCACTTAAAGTTGCAGAACCTATTGCTGACGTTAAGTGAGGTCTTACTGTATTTTGCAATTACAAATGATGTTGCAGATAATAACCTTCTGCATATGTATTTTGGTATTGCTGGAGTGTAGCTTCAGGATAAATTACTTAAAAGTGATCACTTGCTATGTTAAGGGTAAATGCAGACGTAGTTTATTATCAAATTTTCCTCAATAGGTATTGTTCCATTTTTGCCTTCTCACCACTAATCTGTGATTGTGCCTATTTCTTCCTAGCATTGCCAATAGAGTATATTGTCAGGCTTTAGAAACTATGGTCTTTATGTGGGTGAATCACATGAACTACCTCTTGAAAAAGAGTTACCTTTGTTTTTTTGCTTACAAAAGTGATGTAAGCTTATTTTTAAAATTTCAACTGGAAATATATGGTATAAACATAGATGTTCCCCATTATCCCATCTGAGAAGAAAGCACTGATATATATATTTTCCTTCAGAATGTTTTTCTGTGCTTATGTTAACCTGTGTATTAATATTTTTATAGTTATAGGGTTATACTATATACAGGTAACCCCCACATAACATGGCCTTTTATAACACAGTTCGAGAATTGGGGGAAACCCTCATACAACACGGCATCCAAGAACACAGTTTCACTCTAACACGGTTTGAGAATTACAGAAATCCCCGAATAACACGGAGCATAATAAGAGCTTTTAAGAGCAAAAGATAACTCATTTGAAATTTTTCATTCGAGCGTGGATGTCGTATCAGATTTGACTGCAAAATTTAAAAATTTATTAGAATTTTTAAATCCATTTTGTTCGTGGAGTATTAAATTCAGAGGATGAAGATATCTTGTCAAAAAGAAAACACCCTCGGTTGGTGGTACTTAGTAGTGATGACGAAGAAAACATTAATACATGTTAATATGTTATACTTTTGGTGAAAATTGCTTTAATAAAGATATTTCTCTTAATTATAAAAATATAATAATGTGTTTTTTTAATTTCTAGAACCTGACCCCCTTTTTTGTACTAGTTCTTTGTTTTGTATAACACGGACTCACATAACAGCATTTTTTAGGAACCTGACAACCGTGTTGTTCGAGGGTTACCTGTATTATTGTTTTGCATTTTGCTTTATTTAGTTAATGATTCTTGGAGCTATATACATGTCAATATAGGTCTACCTCCCTCTTTAATGTCCTTATAAGTATTTCATTGTATTGATGTACCATATTTCTTTAAACTTTAACCATGGGAGTTAGTTTCAATTTTTTGCTATGATGAACAGTTTACTTCTTTATGTACACATCTGTACACTTTTGTATGAATATTTCTGTTGAAAAAATTCCTAGAAGTGGAATTGCTATGTCAAAATCATTAGTCTTTTAATTTTCATTCTGTATTGTCAGACTACTCCAAAACGGTTGTACGTATTTATTCTTTTGCAAGCCATGTATGAGACTGTCCTAAATCAGTCCTCTCTGTCTCTGCTCTCTCAGCTAGAAGACCAACTGGAGGGGTGGTTGGGGAAGACACTGCCTGGCAGTGACTGGACACCCAATGCCCGGTTCATCATTCGTTCTTGGTTGCGGGATGGCCTCAAGCCACGCTGCATAACCCGAGACCTCAAATGGGGAACCCCTGTACCCTTAAAAGGTTTCGAAGACAAGGTAAAAATCCTACACTTTGGGGTGGCTGGTTAGCTCAGTTGGTTAGAGCATGGGGCTAATAACATCAAGGTTGCTGGTTCGATCCCCGCATGGGCCACTGTGAGCTGCGCCCTCCTTAAAAAAAAAAAAAAAATCCTATGCTTTACTCATATCATATTATTCGGCCTTGGGGTTGAGACCCTGGTCTAACAGAATAAATATTGATTACACGGTGTGATCAAACAATGCAGTGAATGTTTAAATCAGGAGTGTCCAAACTGCAGCCCGCGGGCCAACTGCGGCCCGCGATCCATTTTTTATTGGCCCACAGCAAATTCCAAAAATATATTTAGTTTACTTAAATAAACTAGGTGAGGCAATAAGTACTTCACCTCAAGTGAGTGGCCCGGCTGTTTGTGTATTTTATTGAATATGGCCCTTGGTGAAAAACGTTGAAAAAAGTTTGGACACCCCTGGTTTAAATTTAAAAAATGTATTACAGTAAAAGACATTGCCATTAATCCCCCTCAAAATACTTCTCGCATCGAACACACTTATCCCATCGTTCTTGCCACTTTCTGAAGTAGTTCTAGAAGTCCTCTTTTGTGAGTATCTTTAATTACACTGTTGTGGCTGCCTCAATGTCCTGAATTAATTCAAAATGTTTACCTTTCATGGTCATTTTGACTTTGAGGAAGAGCCAGAAGTCGCACGGTGCCAGATCCAGTGAATAGGTGGATGAGGACACACTAATGTTTTATTTGACAGAAATTGCTGTACTAGAAGCGATGTGTGACACGGAGCACTCTCATGATGGAAGATGATTTATGGCACACTTTTAAAACACACCTCTCAACTGTAGCTCACTATACTGAATGCACGGAACAGGTTGAAACTTGTCCCACACTGTTACTGTGTTTCCCCGAAAATAAGACCTAGCCAGACAATCAGCTCTAATGCGTCTTTTGAAGCCAAAATTAATATAGGACCCAGTCTCATTTTACTATAACATAAGACCGGGTCTTTAATATAATGTAATATTATAATATAATATAAATACCGGGTCTTAAATTAATTTTTGTTCCAATAGACACATTAGAGCTGATTGTCCAGCTAGGTCGTATTTTCAGGGAAACAAGGTACTAAGGTTTGATGCGCCACTTCCCGTTTTGAAGATCTCTGCCTTTCCATTGGATGGCACTCGGCAGCAGCATTCACCATACTTTGTAACCACAACGGGAAGGCTCTGTGTCACACACTGCTTCTGGTACAGTAATTTCTGTCAAATAAAAATATTATGGTGTGTCCTCATCCACCTTATTCACCGGGTCTGGCACTGTGTGACTTCTGGCTCTTCCCCAAAGTCAAAATGACCATGAAAGGTAAACGTTTTGAATTGATTCAGGACATTGAGGCAGCCACGACAGTGCAACTGAAGACACTGACAAAAGAGGACTTCCAGAACTGCTTCAGAAAGTGGCAAGAACGATGGGGTAAGTGTGTTCGAAGTGGGAGGGGGAGGAGTATTTTGAAGGGGATTAATGTGCCTTTTACTGTAACAAATTTTTTTTTATTTAAACAGTCACCTTATTTCTTTTATCACACCTTGTATGGCTTGTTTCAGTCTGAGACTTTGGGTTGGTGAGGTTTTCAAATGTTCCTTCGTCCTACTGTGTCTCTCCTCTTGACTTTCCAGGTATTCTATGTCTGGTTTGATGCCACTTTTGGCTACCTGTCCATCACAGCCAACTACACAGACCAATGGGAGAGATGGTGGAAGAACCCAGAGCAAGTGAGCAGTTCTTGGTTAGCCTGTCTGGGGGCAGGGTGCGTGCATGTGTGGGGTGGGGCGGCTAGGGTTGGGTATCTGATCTTCCTTAGGCCTTTGAGAAAGGTCTCAGAAACTCTGTCTTCCAACTGTAGGTGAACCTCTATCAGTTCATGGCCAAAGATAACGTTCCCTTCCATGGCTTAGTCTTTCCTTGTTCAGCCCTAGGAGCTGAGGACAACTACACTTTGGTTAGCCACCTCATTGCTACAGGTACCCTGGAAAACGGGACTGGGGATAATCCTAGGGAATGAGGGCTGTGGCAGTACTTGGAAGATGATCTTGGAAAGGTACTAGGTCTTGAGTTAGGAGTTGAGATGAAATAGGAAATCATTAGAACATGAGAATTCAACCCAGAAAAAGGAAACAAAAACCTGAAGAAAGCAAAAGTCCAAAGCTAAAACTTTGTAATGGGTAAAAGCAAAGGCAGAAAAGGCCAGAATGGAGAGGAAGCATCTCCCAGGTTCTGTGCAGGCTAGCTCTTCAAGGACAAGTGTTGCTGGACACCCGTAGTTGAGGTTGAGGAGAAGAAAGAATTAATGGGTCAGAGAGGAAAGGATGTGATTTGAGCAGAAGGTTCTCATTCAGTCTCTTTCTCTGTCTAGAATACTTAAATTACGAGGATGGGAAATTCTCTAAGAGCCGGGGTGTGGGAGTGTTTGGTGACATGGCCCAGGACACAGGGATCCCTGCTGACATTTGGCGCTTCTATCTGCTATACATTCGGCCTGAGGGCCAGGACAGTGCCTTCTCCTGGACAGACATGTTGCTGAAGAATAATTCTGAGCTGCTTAACAACCTGGGCAACTTCATCAACAGGTGAGACTTGGTGAGGGGTCAGAGTCATCTGATGAGCTGGAATGGGGCTAACTCTGCTCCATGAAGTAGGAGAGATGGGAATGTGGAGAGGCCTAGTGACAGGGGTCAGAGGAAGCTGGGAGCGATGGGGAGGATAAGGTGGAAAGTGGATTTCTATCAATGGGGACCTGGCTCCTAGAACGTGGTAGGCTACATCTGCTTAGGGGAAGTTAGTTGTAGAGATGTGATTTAGCAAGGTGGTTCACAAAATGAATTTTTGCAAATTGTTTTCTTATTAATGTTCTTTGTAGAATTGAAAATGTGTTCTCTCCTAGAAAAAAAAGTTCAGTTGCAGACCATTGAAAAAGTTTGGCTGAAGAAAGGGTTTATTTTAGTGTAGGAGTAGGAGACTTTTGCTGTACTTTTCGGAGTTTTTGTTATTTCAGTATTGGTCCCTATCTCAGGTATTCTGTGACCTAAAGAAATATTCTCCATGAGTACCTATCCTTTTAGGTTTGGTCGTTAACCACATTTGATAGTCCCTACTAGAGTATTTGATAGCAATTTACATATATTTCAACTTGATCATTCTGAGTGTTGATTTTTTGAATTAAAATGACTAATTGCTTACCAGGTTTCTTTAAACAACGGATATCTTGTACACGTAATGTCTGTTATGTGCAGATTCATATTCTTAGGGGAGAGGATAAGAATTAAGTTTGCCTTCCAGCTTGAGGGAGCCCAGAGGTGTCAGTTCTGAGAGAATGTAAAATTAGGAAAATTGAGACAAATTTCTGTAAGGAAACTGGGCGGTAACTCCTTTTTCCTCTCCCCTCTCCTTCCCCATTCCCATTGAGAGCTGGCATGTTTGTGTCTAAGTTTTTTGGGGGTTATGTGCCCGAGATGAAGCTTACCTCTGACGATCAGCGCCTGCTGGCCCATGTCACTCTGGAGCTCCAGCACTATCACCAGCTGCTAGAGAAGGTTCGGTAAGTAATCTACACCCGTGTCATCACAGCGATCTCCGCCCATATTGCCCCATACTGGTCCCTTCAGGACCTTACATCTTGGCCTGCCTACTCCCTTCCCAGGATCCGGGATGCTTTACGTAGTATCCTCACCATCTCTCGCCATGGCAACCAATACATTCAGGTGAATGAACCCTGGAAGCGGATTAAAGGCAGTGAGGCTGACAGGTAGGTAGGGAGGTAGGGCTGGCTACAGGAATAAAGTGGCTAATAGGCTGTGTACTCCTAGAGGTTCTAATATCTCTTTTTTCTCCAGGCAGCGAGCAGGGACAGTGACAGGCTTGGCAGTGAATATAGCTGCCTTGCTGTCCATCATGCTCCAGCCTTTCATGCCCACAGTTAGCGCTACCATTGCGGCCCAGCTGCAGCTCCCACCTCCAGCCTGCAGTATCCTGCCCACAGACTTCCTGTGCACTTTACCAGCAGGACACCAGATTGGCACAGTAAGTCTTCCAGGATCAGAAGAACCAGTCTCTTAAAATTCCAACGTGTGCCATGCAGCCTTTGGGGAGGGTCAAAGAACTTACTTTGGGCATGGGATTCTCACAGCTGTTTTCCAAAACCCTGAC
Organism: Rhinolophus hipposideros; assembly: GCF_964194185.1. NCBI lineage: Eukaryota > Metazoa > Chordata > Mammalia > Chiroptera > Rhinolophidae > Rhinolophus > Rhinolophus hipposideros. The sequence continues at coordinate 56,892,013 of NC_138055.1, forward strand.
CCACTCCTCTGCACTCTGCACGTAGGCTTGTTTCTGATACACAGTCCTTATTATTGGCTCACGAGCCCATTGTTATCTGTAGCCCGTATGTCCACACTGTTCTTCATGCCATAACCCAGTACCTGGCACATAAAACTTAAGTGGTATACAGTAGATATTTGAAGAAACACCGTGGTCACCTCGTCTCCGTAATGCTAACAGGCAGTGAGTGAGCTGAGAATACAGGGTAGCCATTTCCTCTTTGACACAAGATGATGAAGTAAGATCATGAACCTCTCAACTTTTGCATCAACCTAGCATTATTAAATAGTTGTCTTGAACCCTATGAAGCCTTTTGGCTTTCATAGTGACTGCCAGGGCTTTTTTTGGATTCTGTACTGAAATTAGCAGATGTTTGCTTAGTGCGTTACACTCAGTGTTTCTCCTAAAGCATTTAGAGTTCCTCAGTGTCAGTGATTGGAGTCGGAGAGGCCCTCTGTATAGTCTGGTAGAGTTTATACCTAATGACTGAATGATTCTGGAATTCTGTTTTCACAGGTCAGTCCCTTGTTCCAAAAATTGGAAAATGACCAGATTGAAAGTTTGCGGCAGCGCTTTGGTGGGGGCCAGGTAAGAAAGCTAGACTGTACTGTCACCGAGCAACAGCCAGTGTCATCTCCTCAGTGTCCCTAAGTAGTCCTCATTCATCACTCTTTCTATCTTTTGGCTCTGCTGCTTCCTCACTTACAGTTTTTCTTTCCTGCCGTAGCTGGAAGAGTCCTTGGAGTTAAAGGTAATCACTTTCCCCCTGAGATGTTAGATAAAACTTGAGGTCAAGGGACATTTATGGAAATAGGTGATAATTCTGTTGTTTTTCTCCAGGCAAAAGCATCCCCCAAGCCAGCAGTTGTAGAAACTGTGACAGCAGTTGGATCACAGCAGATACAAGTGCTGATGGACGAAATGACAAAACAGGTACAAAGCGTAAGCCTATGTGGGAGACTGAAACACTAAATCCTACATAGGTCTTTTCTGATCTCACTGTTGTTACTCCCCTGCTTCCTCCCTCTTAGGGCAACATTGTCCGAGAACTGAAAGCACAAAAGGCAGACAAGAACCAGGTTGCTGCAGAGGTGGCTAAACTCTTGGAGCTGAAGAAACAGTTGGCTCTAGCTGAGGGGAAACCCCTTGACACCTCTAAAGGCAAGAAGAAAAAGTGAAAGTGGGAACTTGGCTCATAGAGAGTCACTTTAATGGATATGGACAGTAATAAATGTACAATCTATTTACATGCTGCGACCCTTTTCCTGTTGTCTATCCCAAGCTTTCCCCCTACTGTGGATACGGCGTTGAGGGTCATATCATTGGCACTGGTCAGTTGGTCAGTAGCCACTTCTGGGAAAGTGCCCCGAGGGGAAAGTGACGGTCCCAAGTGTTCATGCTTGTTGGTGCAGATTGACCATTCGCTCAATTAGCGCTCGGCGAGTTGCCTCCACTTCCCTGGTCAGGCGCTCGATTTCCTGCTTGAGCCGCTCATTCTCTTCAGCTAGTTGTGCCACTTTCCTTTCATTCTCTTGTTCTTTCTCCTTCATGCGTTGCTTTCCAGCCCGGACTGGGGACTGGCCACTCCTTTTCCGTTTCCTGGGTGTTCCTTGGTCTTCCTCTTCCTCCTGAGCCAGGGAGCTCTGACTGGAATCTGGAGAGAGAGGGCTCTGGGAGGTGCCCGTGACCTCTACTGGTCCTGGCTCCTCAGTCAGCCAAGCCAGAGAGGCGGGGTCAAGAGTGGTGAAGGTTTTTGATTCTTCCTTCAAGGGAATGAGGAAAGGTAGGCACTATTAGTTGAGAAGGGAAGATCAACATCCCCACCTAGCTGTAGGCACAGCAATCTCACCTCCTCATTTCCAGGGGGAGAGACATAGGTACCCCCGTTTTCATCTGAGGACAGCACTTCCTGCAGGTCCTCGTACCAAGCTTCCAGCTCCCAGCTGGACAGTGTCCCGAAGGAGAAAGACAAAGACTCGGCTGCCATCGCTGCAGCTGGACCAGGCTCTGGAAAAGGACATACTCAGGATTGTGGAGGATGGCGGGGAGGGTGGAACAAGCACTACAAAGCAGTCTGTACCACAGGTTGGCAAACTGGCTTGTTGCCTGTTTTTGCACATAAAGTTTTATTGGAACACAGCCATATCCATTAATTTACATGTTGTTTATGGCTGCTTTTATGCTACAACAGTGGAGATTAATAGTTATGACAGAAACTTTGGCCCTCAGCGTCTGAAATATTTACTATATGGCCCTTTAAAATTTACCAACCCCTGGTTTATACTAATATTCCCTCCTAGCTTTTGCCCAGCACTTGAAGAAGCAAGTGCCTGGATATACATTTTTATGGGATCCTTGTAGAAGTTAGCCACCCTAGGGAACTCCGCTGGTAGTTTCCAGGGGCAATTACTAGACCATTTGTGCACCTTTCTTCTGTGTGGGAAGTCCTGTGGGTCAGTCTAACCTTGATGGGGATTGACAACCAATTATCTTTGTTGGGGCTGACTGCTTCCTCAGAACCAGATTTCAGTTAAGACATGCTCTAAGAATAGTGATTTGGTCACCTTGTTAGGCGCAGGCCAGGTGGACGGACATGGTCTGACAGCAAAAGCCTGCTCAAATTCAAACCCTCCGCTCCCATCTTCTCTAGACGTCTTCATAACTTCTTAAGAGTCCCAATAAAGGGAGCCTAAGGAGCATCTCTTAGAGTTGGTTTTGGAAAAGTGGTTAGGTTTACCTGCTTTCAGGTGTGGTGATGTATGAAGATACACTTCCTTCTGGAACACTGTGGGGATCAAAGATAAATGTTAGCCATTTTTGTAAGGGAGAGAGGCAGGTTCTTTCACTTTTATCTCCAGTCTCCTATTGGTCTGTCCTTCCTGTCTTGTAGAGCACGGATAGTTAACAGTCCTTGTAGCCATTTCCAAGGACAGCGGAGAGCCTAGTTGCCTTTATTTTTAGTTACTGACATTTGTAATCCTGATTACATAATAAGGAACTCCTGGCCAACTTGGCTTTCTCTAAATTCAAGGCAGGCCAGGGCCAGGGTAAGGACTGGACTATAGGGAAGGGAACAAATCAAGTGGCATTTTCCTAATTCCATTCCCACACTGACAGCCTCGAAATGTACATTCCTAGTCTGGACCTCCAACTGTTATCTAACTCTTACTTGCCATCTCCTTTCAGATGTCTAATAAGTATCTCAGACTCAATATGTCCAAAGACAAACACCTGCTAATATTCCCCTTCCAAGGTATTCCCCAGTCTTGGTAAATGGCAACTTTAGTTGCTTAAGCCAAAAACCTTGGTATCATCAATTCCTCTCCTCTGACATCCCCACAATCCAATCCAAATCACCAGCAAAATTTCTTAACTCATTCTTCAGAAACTCAAACTCTAAATACTTCTCACCAATTCCATGGTTAATCTAAATCAAGTTACTATGTCTTAGATGACTGCAGAAGCCTCTTGACTGCAGGTCTCCCAGTTTCTGCTCTTACTACCCATCCCCCAGTCTATTTACAACACAGCAGCAAGAGTGGTCCTTTTAAAATTTAAGTCAGGTCATGTCATTCTCTGTTCAAATCACCCCAGTGACTTCCAGTTTTTAAAATGGACATAGTACAGTCTTTAAAATGGCTTAGAAGGCCCTACAGTCTGCTCCTTCTCTGCCCTGGAATTCTCATTGACCACTCTCCCTCTTGCTCACTCTAGTTCAGCCAACTGGCCTTCTGTTCCCTAAAGATAACATGTATACTCCCCCCGAAGGACCTCAGCTCTGTCTATTCCTTATCCTGGAAAGCTCTTCCTTCCACATACCTGCTTGGCTTACTGCCTCACCTCTTCTAGGTCTTTGTCATCTCAGTGAGGGAACGCCTGGCCACTCAATGTAAAACTGTAATCCCCACCCTGAGCATTCTCTACTTTTCCATGATTTAGTTTTTTCTATGACACTCATCTATTTGTTTACTGTATGCCTCTTCCCATTGAACTGTAAACTCTGTGAGAGCAGATTTTTCCTCCTCTTGTTCATGGATGAGGATGTATCCTGGGCCCCAAACTGCACATAGTAGGTGCTCATTAAGTATTTGTTAGGAATGAATGGAGAAATTCTCCCCAGTGTCTTACAGGGAAGGGAGGATGAAGCCCAGGGGCAGAGCAGCAGCTGCCTATCCCTGGGGACTGTAGATGCAATATCACCTTGAGTGTTTCTCTGTAGGGCTGTCCTCCCTAGGGGACCCCCCTTGCCTTCCAGTGCCTGCGATGTGCCTTTCATCAGCAGTGGAGCCCCAGGCCAGAGGGCTGCAGAGCCAAACAGGGGGCTGGCCTGATGCAATGGTTACATAGAGATTAGTTGGAGACAGGACAGGGGAAAAGAGGCAGGGACCAATCCCAGGGGAAGGACAATACACTGGGGACACCCCAAATGACTTTCCACACTTAAGAGATCCAGGATGCTCTCTTGTGCAGGAGGATCAGGGTCCTCTGAGGGAAAGGAAAAACCCATCCCCTGCTCCCTGTTCATCGGCACCCCTCTTCCCAAAGGCTGTGTAATTCTCCTGAAGGTACTGTCTTCTACTAAGGTGCACAATGGCTGTCCTGTGCAGGGTTCAGGAGCCCCAGCTACCGACGTGGCTATGCTAGCTCTGAGCCGCTGCCTCTGATACAGGATTGGGGGTGGGGCCGCCGGTGGTAAAGCGGAGGCAGCGACCTAAGCCACAGTCAACGAGGCTTCCAGGCGTGGGGGTGTGTCCTGCTGCCCCGCCTCCCACCGGACAGGCCGAACGCGGAGGCCTGGGGTCAAAACCCAGAGAGAATAGAATAAATCTCCCGAGGGCCGCCAGGCCCTTCCGCCCAAGAACACAGAGCACAGCCCGTGCTCCGCGCAGGAGTGGGCTGACACTGTCGTCTGAAGGAGGAGGGATCTGTAAGCACTTCTTCCGAATAAAGGATTCTCCCCATCCCTCCCTCGGACCGTCACCAACTTCATTACGGAGGGGTGGGGCCACATCCTAAAGAGCGGATGCCCCAACTTTGAGTGGACAACTGGTGTTCGCAAGGCTGCAAGGGTAAACCGTAGATGGGGGGAATCAGTACTCACCTCTCGCCTCAGGTTCCGGTTTTGATTTTGGCTCTCTCGCTGCCACCCGCTCATCTTCAACATGATACACCTTGGGTCTTAGACTCAAGCCTCTGACCTGGCTATCCCCGAGCCCTGATCTTTTAACAGAGCCTTGCCCTCCTCTAGGGGGCGGATTCAGCAGCCTGCCAATCAGAAAGCGGCACGCCGACGTTGGCCCCGCCTCATCCCTTACATCCGCCACTCAGGAGCCCTCGTGGCACCGCCCCTTTTGCTCCCGCCCTCTTGGGGGTCGAAGTCTTGTTGGACCCGGAAGTGGCTTTGGGTCACGAGGCTTCGCGGAGGAGGTGAGTGAGTCATGCGCGCGCGCGGAGGGGAGAGCTGGAAGGGGGAGGGGAGGAGATGGGGGCGGGGATGATGCAATGTTTGGCAACCGGTGTCGCGCGCGCACGCGCATGGGACTACGAGGGTGGTGGGAGGTGCGGGGGGCGGGTAGGGGTGAGAAGAGAGGGCGGGGCTCCAGTTCCCCTCACCCAACGGCCCCAACGGCTATCAACCGTGGCCGCCCTTAGGCTGCCGAGTGAAACCTCACTGTAGCTTCCTCGGTTCTTGGTTTGCCCATCTGGCAGTAGCCCCCGTGTTAGCTCCTTCCCTAAGGGACTTCCATTTTCCTTGGCCTCTCCCAGCTAATGGGCACAAGGCTTTTAAACCTCCCTCCTCTGAAAGTTTGCATCCAACCGCCAGAATTGTGTACGTCCTCTATAGAGTCTTCTTAAAGGGGTCTGATCTTTTAGCCCCCTAACTCCCCAAAAAGGGACCAAGGTGCACGAATCCCCTTGGTAGTCATTTGAGCTCCTTTCAGAAAAGCACCTTTGTGAAGTTTCTAATGAGCCCTCAACGTGCCAGAATTCATGCTCTTTGCTTGGTGGACCGGATTCTGTTTCCCCACTCCTCTCCTCTCATGGTGCTCTGGTGCCCTTCACCAAAGACCAAGACCCGCCCTTTTTACTGTACCAGACAGCAAGTTCTGAGAGTCCCTGCTGTGAGGAGCTGGCCACAGGCCCCCTGCCCCCCAGGTGTTTGGACTACAGTAGAGCCTTGTTGCCTGGGACCGCGCATGGACTTGAGCTCACGACTGCCTTGGACTAGGTTGTCAGGAGCCCACTTTCTAGCTGCAGCTGCCCCTCACTTGCTCAGGGATCCTAGGCCAGCCACCTCATCTCGCTGTGCCTCACCGTTCTTGTTTGTAAATAAAAAATGCGTTGTGAAGGTAAAATGAGAACTATGAACTTGGAAGCAGTTTGAGCAAAAGTGAAAAACACCATGGAAAATACAAAGTATTTTTCTTGTGCCATTATGTAGAAAACAGAAGCCATGTGGTAGCCTGTTACACATCATACCATACCCTCACGGGGACAACCAGAGTTTGTCTAAGTAGAAACTGTCAGAAGGCCGATGTGGCTGGCTGGGAGGTACAGATGGTGGTGTGACAGTGACAGGTCCTTGGCTAGGCCTGCTCGGTGTTTCCAGACCTCCATTTCCCCTTCTGCAAATGGGGCCAGGAGTGGGTTGAACGAGATGCTCTCTCCTGGCTCAAAGACAAGACCAGGTTGTCAGTGACAGGCAGAGGTCATGTGACTTGACAGGCCGAGGTCGTGTTGTGACATGTTGACCTGGGGAGGCGGGTCATGTCCCAGCACACTACTCGAGAAGCCTTTGGGGCGGGGCAGGACAAGTCGCGACTTTCATCTTTGGGGGCTGGCCCCTCCCGGACCTGACATTCCTGGCTTCCCCAACAGATTGTGGCTTTGGAAAGGGCCCCTCCCGGGGGAAGGCTGGGATTGGCCACCAATGGCCTGGGAAGAGGTTCAGATCCTTCCGCGCAGGGCGGGGGGGCCGCGTGGGGTGTTTGTTCTCTTGGGGATTAATGGGGGGTTGTGGGGGAGGGGTAGGCGCGCTCCCGCATGCGCACTGCGGCCCCTCCTGTTGGCTCGTCGTTGTCCGCTGGGCGGGGGCCCGGCCCCGCCCCTCTCCCGTCCGGGCGGCGGCGGCGGCGGCGGCGGCGGCGGCTGCGGCGGTGGCGGCGGCGGCGACGGCGGCGGCAGCGGCAGCAGCTTGCGCAGTGCCTTCTGGGAACGGAATCCCCAGGGCTGCCCCTGGCCCCCATGGCGCATGCGCGGGAGGCCGCTCGGTGATCCGCGGCGGCGGCGGCGGCGCTTCCTGCTAGGACCGGCCGGGGCCGTACCGGAGGCTCGGGCTCCACCGACCCTCCTCCCACTCCCTCCCACTCACCCTCTGGGCCGCGACTGCGCAGGGCGGGGCCGGCCGAACCATGGGCCGCGGTGAGTGCAGGGCCCGGCCCCCCCACCCCGCCCCTCCCCCTCCCCTCCCCTCCCCTCCAGTCCCTACCCTCTGCCCCCTCCGCGTCCTCTCGGCCCCTTTCCCTGGCCCCATCCCCACTCGCCCGCCCTCACCTGCCCCCACCGTTTCTCCCTCTCACTGCTTGACTTTTGCCTTCTTCACCTCCCTCCCCTTAGTGCTTCGCCCACCCTCCGCCCGCCCTCTCCCCAAGTTCCTTCCTACTTCGTGCGCCTTCCCCTCCTCCCCAAGCTGAGGGAAGCAGGCTGGGTGACAGGGCGCCTTGTTATGAGAGGGAAAGTTTTGAAGCCGCGAGTATGGGGTGGGAGCGATGGTTGGGGAGGATACTTGCAGGTTTGAGGGGCCGCCCCACATGTTAGAGGAGAATCCCAGTTGGAGCTTATTTGAAGCCTGTGGGATAGGAGGTGCTGAATCTCCTTGCCTTAGGCTTGTGGGGAAAGCAGGAGCTTCTCAGGATTCTGGGAGAAGACCCAAATGAACCAGATCAGTGATTGTCCAATGGAGCAGGCAAGGGGGGAGTTCTATTGGTACCACCCCAGCGGGCAGTTGGGCAATTGCCTGGTGACCTGTGGGGCAATCTGTACTTTTTATATGATCTTCCTGGGTGGGGGTGTAGGGAACAGCAGGGGCCAGACTCTCTGGGAAACTTCCTAGTGGCCTGGCATTATGGAAATTTGCCCACACTGCTGGGTGAAGTCTTCTGTCCCTGATGAGACAAAAGGACCCTGCCCTTTAAGTCTAGGGATTGAGTTGTGATTGTTTGGTCCCTGGGAGTTGAAGCTTTGACCCTCTGGTCCGTAGGGACTGCACATGGAAAGGATGGTTGTGGACTCGGCCAGCAGCTCCCTGAGATTTTTATGGGCACTTTACTTCATTAAGGATCTTTTTCCCTTGAGTGTCTTGAGCTATGGTGCTCTCCTGAGCTGGGCAGATTACTGACAGTCCCTTCTCTCTTCTGTCTCACAGGTGTGGGCTAAGCCGGCGGCCCCGGCTTTAGACTGGACCCCACAATGTTTGCAGAGATGTTCAGGTAGCCGTGGTGGGATGGTGGAGGGGTCCCCCTCATTCTTCTTCCCCGCTCTCTGAGGGTGTTCCCTCGCCCCCGAGTTCTCTTGGGTTTCCCCACACAACCTTTGCCTTCCTGAGTACTCCCTCAGGTACCCAGCCCCGTTTAATCCTTCTAATGCCCACATTGATGTGTGTGTTATCAGGCACGTGGGAGCTGATTACACACAATGAATGGGGGCAATGAGAGCAGTGGAGCAGACAGAGCTGGGGGCCCTGTGGCCACATCTGTCCCCATCGGCTGGCAGCGCTGTGTTCGAGAGGGTGCTGTGCTCTATATCAGGTATGGATCCTCAGAGTTCCCCAAATTCTACCCCCAGGCCCTTCGGTGGCCTGAGTCCTTTCTTCCACCCCACTGCCCAGATCTCTGCTACCCTGGTGCCTTCCTGTTCCTCCTTCCTTCCTTCCTCAGCCTGTTTGCTCTCTGTATCTTTGGTCCTTTGAGTCTGTTCTCTGTCTCTTCCCACGTCCCTTACCCTAGGAGTGTTTCCTGAGTCGGTGTCAACTAACCCCACACTTTCTGACCCTCTTAGCCCAAGTGGCACAGAGCTGTCTTCCTTGGAGCAAACACGGAGCTACCTCCTCAGTGATGGGACCTGCAAGTGCGGTCTGGAGTGTCCACTCAATGTCCCCAAGGTCAGAGTGGTGAGGGGTGCCAGACACTACAGGGATAAGCCGAGAGACTTAATGCAAATACTGTCCTTGGGAGCTCTTGTCACAGATTCCACCCCCTCAGGGTCCCTGTCCTGGCCTTCTACCTCACAGGTTTTCAACTTTGACCCTTTGGCCCCGGTGACCCCGGGTGGGGCTGGGGTGGGGCCAGCATCAGAGGAGGACATGACCAAGCTGTGCAACCACCGCCGGAAAGCCGTTGCCATGGCAACTCTGTACCGCAGCATGGAGACCACCTGCTCACACTCTTCTCCTGGTGAGTCTTCACTTTACAAAAGACTGAGGACAACTTAAGGGTCTGGAAGAGGGATGGTGGGAGGAGTTCCATGAGAGGGAACAAGAAGAAGGATGGAGTGGGGAGCTGCTTGGTGAGAGGAGGGTACAGTGAGACTGGGAATTTATGGGACACAGGATGAAGAAGCCAAAAGAGAATTCTTAGAAGGAGAGCCACAGTCTAACCTATCATTTCTCATTTATTGCAGGAGAGGGAGCGAGCCCCCAAATGTTCCACACTGTGTCCCCAGGGCTCCCCTCTGCCCGTCCTCCCTGTCGAGTTCCTCCCACTACTCCACTTAATGGGGGTCCTGGCTCTCTTCCCTCAGAACCACCCTCAGTTCCACAGGCCTTTCCCCCTCTAGCAGGCCCTGGGGGGCTCTTCCCACCGCCAAGGCTTCCTGACCCAGTCCCCTCTGGAGGCAGCAGCAGCCCCCGTTTCCTCCCAAGGGGCAATGCCCCCTCTCCAGCTCCTCCTCCTCCACCTGCCATCAGTCTCAACGCCCCCTCATACAGCTGGGGAGCTGCCCTCCGATCCAGCCTGGTGCCCCCTGACCTGGGCTCTCCTCCAGCCCCCCATGCCTCCTCCTCACCACCTGCAGACCCTCCTCTCTTCCACTGTAGTGATGCCTTAACGCCCCCTCCTCTGCCCTCAAGCAATAATCTCCCTGGTCCCCCTGGTCCCCCGGGTCCTGCCACTCAGCCGCCAGTGTCTTCAGCCACTATGCACCTGCCCTTGGTCCTGGGACCCCTGGGAGGGGCCCCCACGGTGGAGGGGCCTGGGGCACCCCCCTTCCTTGCTAGCAGCCTACTCTCTGCAGCGGCCAAGGCACAGCATCCCTCCCTCCCCCCTCCCAGCACTTTACAGGGCCGAAGGCCCCGTGCCCAGGCGCCCTCAGCTTCCCACTCATCACCCCGTCCCTCTCAGCGGCGTCCCCGCAGACCCCCAACTGTGCTGCGATTGCTAGAAGGGGGAGGCCCTCCTCAAGCCCCTAGACGGAGCCGTCCTAGGGCCCCTGCTCCTGCTCCCCAGCCCTTCTCTCTCCCTGAGCCATCCCAACCGATTCTCCCTTCTGTGCTGTCCCTTCTGGGACTCCCCACCCCTGGCCCGTCCCACTCTGATGGAAGCTTTAACCTTTTGGGGTCAGATGCACACCTTCCTCCTCCTCCAGCCCTCTCCTCAGGGAGCCCTCCACAGCCCAGGCACCCCATCCCACCCTCCCTGCCTGGGACCACCAGTGGCAGCCTCAGCAGTGTGCCAGGTATGTGAGTGTGAGAGAGGCCCTTCTCCTCTGGGGTGGAAAGAGGTAGCTAAGGCATTTAGGGGAGAGTGGGTTTTCTGGGGTGGGGGCATGGAAGTGGGGTTCTTTGCACATTGGGAGAAAGGGCCTCCCTTGAGCTATATCTCTTTTCCTTTGCAGGTGCCCCTGCCCCACCAGCTGCCTCCAAAGCCCCCGTAGTCCCTAGTCCTGTGCTTCAAAGCCCATCTGAAGGGCTCGGGATGGGGGCGGGCCCAGCCTGTACTCTGCCTCCCCTGGCTGGTGGGGAGGCTTTCCCTTTCCCCAGCCCTGAGCAGGGCCTGGCACTGAGTGGAGCCGGCTTCCCAGGGATGCTAGGGGCCTTGCCGCTCCCTCTGAGTCTGGGGCAGCCTCCACCTTCTCCATTGCTCAGCCACAGCTTATTTGGCGTGCTGGCTGGGGGAGGGGGACAACCTCCCCCTGAGCCCCTGTTACCCCCACCAGGAGGACCCGGCCCTCCCCTGGCCCCAGGCGAGCCCGAAGGGCCTTCGCTTTTGGTGGCTTCCCTGCTTCCACCACCTCCTTCAGACCTTCTTCCACCCCCTTCTGCACCTCCTAGCAACCTCCTTGCCTCTTTCCTGCCCCTGTTAGCCCTGGGCCCCACAGCTGGGGATGGGGAGGGATCTGCAGAGGGCACTGGGGGTCCAAGTGGGGAGACATTTTCAGGTTTGGGAGACCTGCCCCCGCTACTGTTCCCCCCACTTTCAGCTCCCCCCACCCTCATAGCTTTAAACTCTGCGCTGCTGGCTGCCAGCCTGGATCCCCCCTCGGGGACACCCCCCCAGGTGAGGATAGGGGGTGAGTGGGTGGGACAGAACAAGAGGTAGAATCAGATGGGAGCTGGGAATCAAAGGCTTTCAGTTTCATGCCTGAGCTCTTAGGGCCTGTGGGGAGGGCTCAGTGCTTGGCTGGGGGTAGGATGGCTGCGGGAACTGGGCCTGTATTTAATAAGCATGGCCTACTTCACGTGAAGCTTCAGTGAGATTGTGGATGTGAAAGAACAATAGAAGTGTGGCCCACTTTACACACATTAAGTGTTACAACCATTTTCTCCTTAGCCCTGTGTCCTGAGTGCCCCCCAACCTGGACCACCTACCTCCAGTGTCACCACGGCAACTACTGACCTGGGAGCCTCCTCTCTGGGCAAGGCCCCCTCCAACTCAGGGAGACCCCCCCAACTCCTTAGCCCTCTGCTGAGTGCCAGCCTGCTGGGTGAGTCTGAGGGAAGACTGGTGTGAAAGAGAAGCAGCAGTAAAACTTGGGAATAGCAGCTGGATGAACTGGGGAAGAAAGTCTTTGACCACTGGGTGAAACTTACAGGAATAACAGGGTTTGCTCAACCTAACTGGTTTGCCTCGGGAGCCCCGACTTTCTAATTCTTCAACAGGTGACCTGTCTTCGCTGACCAGCAGCCCTGGAGCCCTCCCCAGCCTGTTGCAGCCTCCTGGCCCTCTTCTCTCTGGCCAGTTGGGGCTGCAGCTCCTCCCTGGGGGGGGAGGTCCTCCACTCCTCTCAGAGGCTTCTAGTCCCCTAGCCTGCCTGCTACAGAGTCTCCAGGTGAGAGTGTGGGGGGGTGTTTGTGTCAGGAAGTTTTTCCAAACTGGAAACATAAGCGTCTAAGCTGTAAAGCAGAGGGACTGTATTGATTTTAATTTTTGCCTGCAGGTTCCTCCCGAGCAGCCAGAAGCCCCCTGTCTGCCCTCTGAGAGCCCCACCTCGGCCCTCGAACCAGAGCCTGCCCGGCCTCCCCTCAGTGCCTTAGCCCCACCCCACAGTTCTCCCGACCCCCCAGTCCCTGAGCTGCTCACTGGGAGGGGGTCAGGGAAACGGGGCCGGAGGGGAGGAGGGGGACTTCGGGGCATTAATGGTGAGGCCAGGCCAGGTCGGGGTCGAAAGCCCGGCAGCCGGCGCGAGCCTGGCCGACTGGCCCTCAAGTGGGGGGCACGTGGTGGCTTCAATGGACAAATGGAACGGTCCCCAAGAAGGACCCACCACTGGCAGCATAATGGGGAGCTGGCTGAAGGGGGTGCTGAGCCCAAGGATCCATCCCCTCCTGGGCCCCATTCTGAGGACCTTAAGGTGAGTGCAGAGTGATGAAGGCTCTGAGGCAAGGCTGGTGCCACGGTGCCGTCTCCTGATGTTCCTTACACACACAGCCCATCTGTTCTCAGGTGCCCCCAGGGGTAGTCAGAAAGTCTCGTCGTGGCCGAAGGAGAAAATACAAGTGAGTGTTGGGCCCACCACAATCCTGGCCGTTCCCCACTTCTTGCTGGGTTTATAAAAATGTCTCAAGAGTAGCTTGGCTTTCAAAAGGACAAATACATATTTGAACATGAATAAGGATGTTACACGTTTAGTGTCCAAGTGGAGAAGTTTCCCACTCAAAGTCTGAAATTCACGTGGTGCTTGGGGAGCTGTGCTGATCATGTGCCCCTTATTGCAGCCCGACCCGGAACAGCAATAGCTCCCGCCAGGATGTTACCTTGGACCCCAGCCCTACAACCCGAGTAAGTGTGTGTCAGTGGCTGGGTGGGAGGGAGTGTGTAAGGGATGAGTTAGGAGGATAAGAGGGTCAGAGGGAGTGGGTAGAAAATAAAAGACTTCTTGATACCTAGCTGTTTTATCACTTCTTTCAACTTCCCCTCTTGCATAGGCGGCTGTCCCTCTGCCTCCCCGGGCCCGCCCTGGCCGTCCTGCCAAAAACAA